>NW_026080872.1:0-11000 GCF_006386435.1 Epinephelus moara | reverse complement strand
ACGGGACGATTCAGGAGAAAAACAAAAGGAAAATGAATGTTGGCTCGTAACCCTTTTCACTCAGAAACATCTGGGGATTTCACACAGGTGAGTCACGGCGAGGCTGCGCTGAGACGCTTTTTTTTCCAAGCACATCAAAAGCAATTTGTCCAAATGCAATTATACAAATAAAGCATCCAGTGAACTGCACACAGGCAGCAGGGTTTTTTTTTTTTCACACATTACACCTACACTGCCTCCATCGACCTCCGCGGTGCCTTGGTTTACTCACCCGAGGCGCCACAGTCTATCAAAGCAGGTTTCCTTCTCTCTGTTGAGTGCAGGCGCAGGAGGTGTGACGTTTTCTACACGACACAATACATGGCCATTTGTCAAACATTCACATTACAGACAGCGAAAAAGGTCTGAGCCACATCTGTGTGTATCGAAGCACATGCCACCCAGAGAGGAGCTGAAGCAGAAATCGATCCTCTCCCTGTGTGGGTACAGCAGTCAATGATTGTTTTTGGGTGTTTGATGAATGGCGTCGTGCTTCTGTGACGGTGGCTTTGTCCGCTGGGAATCTTCGAGGAGGAGTTCCTGATCCTTGTAATTGTCTTGTAGAGGACGCAGGAAGCTGACCTCATGCTCCCCGGGGTCAATGAAAGGTCAGAAAAGTCCATAAGGTCAGCCATATAGTTCATGGAGGACCCTGTCGTGTGGCGATGCTCGAGAGGGTCAAAGGTCGATGATCTATGTACATTGAGTGAACAGTCACAGCTCTGAAAGCTGTTTTTCCTCAGCATACAGTGTCCAGTGTTTCCATACAGTAGTTCTTCATCCCCTCACTGCTCTTTTCTGAGTCTCTCTCACTGCACCTCCACCTCCCTCGCTCAGGTGCAGCACTCTCGCTCCACGTGGCAAAAAAACGGGGACTGGGTGGGCAGGGACGTGGAGGTGGAGGGGTCGGGTGAGGAAGAGGAGGAATCTGCAGTGGTAGCGGTGGAGCTGAGGAGGGAAGGGTAAGGGCTCATCTTGTCGATGTTGACGTAGGTGGTGTTGAGCAGGACGTAGTGCTCCCCGCTGAAGCTGGAGAAGATGGCGGAGATGCGGGACACCAGCTCGGAGAAGGAGGGCCGCCGCTCCGGCTTCGGATGCCAGCACTCGATCATCACCGTGTAACTGGAGGGAGAGGAAAGGAGAAGAGTCTTTTTCCAGCTTCTCAGATTTAAATATTTCCTGCTCACTGAGTTAATCAGTTAAATAATAAGTCCACAGATAACATGATTCATTCATTCATTCATTTTCCGCGACCGCTTATCCTGCTAGGATTAGCGGCGGGGGGTGGAGCCTATCCCAGCTGACACTGGGCGAGAGGCAGGGTTCACCCTGGACAGGTCAGCAGACTATCACAGGGCTGACACATAAGCCATGTTTCCATCAGCCTGTTTAGATGCGCATCTAGAAGTATTGCAGTGGAAAATTATGATGGAAACGCCAAAATTCTAATTAAAATCCCCTGATTTGCACAAACTAAAATACACTCGCTTTAGCCGGGTTTTGGTCGATTCGGAAAAAATTTTTATTCGCAAAATGGGGGATGGAAACAGTTATGTTCGAATTAAGTCTGACGTAGCGCACCTCTCTCCATGGTGATATCCACACTCCGGGTCAGGAAGGCGGTAATGCATTTACAAGCTGGTTGCCAACCGCCAGAAAACATAGAAGAAGAAGAATGCGAGACTTGTTTTGTTTCCAGTTCTGCGGAAAACTCGCGCGAGTTCGTAGTTTTCACCAAAGTCCGTACATTTAATGGAAACACACAGGATTCATATTTCTTTTAATGCGCATTTCCCAATGATTCGAATCACTTTTGGATGGAAACATAGCTACAGAGACAGACAACCATTCACACTCACATTCACACCTACGGACAATTTAGAGTCACCAATTAACCTGCATGTCTTTGGACTGTGGGAGGGAGGTTTCTCAGAGGACACAAACTCTCCAGGGTGAAAGTCCTGTGTTTATTTTTACTCATCCATCAGCCTTCCGTTACAGACTCTCTCGCTCTTTATAATGACCTTTTGAATGTAATAGTAGATGTGGCAGGTCTCTTCTCACTCACTACGTTTACATGCACAGCTTAATCGAGCTATGCTCAAAGTTCGATTTTGGTGTCTAATCGGACTTCTGTCCTTGTCCCAGTTTACATGCAACTGAGAAAATCAAATTACTGACGGGAACGTGTCCTCCTCCTCAACACTAGGTGGCGATATGCGTCGTTTCAGCGGGTTAATACGGCTCCCTTTCCGGTTGACCTATTACGTCACTTAATAATAAACAACTGGAGTCAGGCGGCAGACCGGCATTTTCAAACAACAGCAAGATGGATAATCTAACAGCTTTGTTCATCTCGTACGTAATGTACGCGTTACTGATTGTGCAGATAAGGTGCACGCTATCCCTCGTGGTCATGGTGATTTCGAGAGGCAGACAAGAACGCCGTATGCTGTTGGAGGGCTACAACAATAGCATGTCTTGTCTGTTCCGAGGTCATACGCCAGCGCGGGGGGTGTGGAGCATGCGCACATGCATTGTCTAGTTCAACTCCGATTACGGCGTATACATGCCGGAGAAAATTGAATTCCAATCGCATTATCTGGGTGTCTTAATCTGAGTTGGAGAACTCCGATATTAGTCGGAGTAACGCGTTTACATGCACTTCAGTTGTCCAGTTATAGTTGTCCAGTTATAGTCGGATTAAGGCAATAATTCATTTTTTTCAAGTGTCATGTAAACGTACTGACTGTATCTATGATGCCTATAACCACTGATAATGGCCAAACCAGCTACTTAATAATAAACAACATGCCATTTTCGTCTTGCATTTAGTGTTTTTCTCTTGTTGAGTTTCACTGTTACGTCCTTTGGTTTCTCTTACTTTCATTACCGACTTAATTTTGATAATATGTTCAGCAGGTGAAATAAAGTCCTGGTGACACCGACTGTAGCAGAAACTGCCACAGAAGAGGTTTCCAGTATTTTGCCAGCTGCTGATATGTCTGTCTGTGGACAGATTGTGTCAACTGGATAGCATCACAACGGTCCACGATGCAGTCACAAAACTTTACAGGTTTGTAGTAGAGATCAAAATGAAGTTTGAATTTGAAGATGGGTGTGTTCTGAGGAAAGACACCAGAAGTAGGTGGGAATCAGGGCAGGGGCCATTAGCCACCCCATTTTACGCCCTGGCCCACATTCGTTTTAAGTCATGCGTCGCTGAATCACAACTGGTGCGTCTTTAGTTTGACATTTGCTTTTTCACGTCTTTTTTTTTTGGATTCCTGTAGCAGTTTAATGTTTCTGCTCCTCTCCTCTTATAGCATTTTTCCATGTTACAATAAATCATCTCTTATGCACCATGTGAACCTGGAAACTTCAGAGGCAACTTTGTTTTCAACTTTATCAGAGAGGCTTTACTCTGAAACACTACAACAGATATTAATGGTTCATTTCATACACACTGTAAAGTTATTCCTCCCTCGCAGGTGTTGTGCATGTGAAATGAAATAACTATATCAGCGTGTCTCAAAGATAACTTTCACACCATAATCAATCTTTTTTTCTTAGCCCTGTCAAATGTTGAGGTCTCTGATATTGCCGCTATTATTTTTCTCCCCCGCACTTGGCAGAGCCGTCGTATCATTGTTAAGAATAAAGAAACCCCATTACTACACGCACAAGGTATCTGCCAGGGACCGCTATCACCACAACCCCCTGTGAGCGATCAGGAGTGAAGAATCACGGGAATGTTTGCGGACGTGCATCACCTCCTGATGTCTCTGTTTAATTTACAGCTTGGGAAATTTGGGCCTCTGCCTCCCTCACCTGAACACTCCTCCCACTCCCCTCTAATTTCCACACACACTGTAGATGTGCAGTGTACCTCAGGATGTTATCTGCACCGCATGAGATCACACTTGGCATTGGTTTCACAGTTAGTGGGTCAGAGTTTAATGGATAAAGACAATTCAGTGAGTTGATGTTTGTGCTGTATTGATATTAAATTACTATTGTGTTGTGACTTGATGTGACATTTTTAAAAAACTATAATTACTGCGGTTGTGCGCCTCCGAGAACTACTCAGGTTGCACTTGTTGTCAGTGAAAACATGGATGCTTCACACACAGAAGATCTATACAATCAGCACAGTTTCAAGATTAGAGTCACCAATTCAGTATCTGACCAAATGTCTCCCCTTCTGTTCCTGAGATATGACGTTAAAACATGATGATGTCACAGTCAAGCTGACCTTTGACCTTCAATATTTTATCCTGTTAGACATTTGTGTCAAGTTGTATCATAATTAGTGTATGAATTCTTGAGTTGTGGCCAAAAACATGTTTTGTGAGGTCACAGTGACCTTTAACCACCAAAATCTAATCAATTCATTCTTGAGTCCAACAGAATGTTTGTGCTAAATTTGAAGAAAGTCCCACACGGTGTTCTTGAGAGATCATGTTCACAAGAATGGGATGGATGCAAGGCCACAGTGACCTCTAACCTTCAACCGCTAAAATCTAATCAATTTATCATTGAGTCCAAGTGGACGTTTGTGCCAAATTTGAAGAAATTACGTCACGGAGCTCTTGAGATATCGTGTTCATGAGAATTAGAGGGATGCAACATCACTGTGACCTTTGACCTTTCACCACCAAAATCTAAGTGGTTGGTTCTTGAGTTCAAGTGGATGTTTGTGCCAAATTTGAAGAAATAACCTTGGTGGCCTTCTTGAGATATCACGTTCATGAGAATCAGATGGACCTAAGATCACAGTGACCTCTGACCTTGTTCTTGAGATATCGCATTCACCAGAATGGTACAGATGGACGAACTGACAACAAGAATTATTTTTTTTAATTACTCATAAAACAGAGGTTTCTGTTGTTTTAGCCTTGTGATGACGTCAGTATTCTATCAGCAGAAAAGATTTCCAGTCTTTTCTGAAGGTTGTGACTCAGGTTGAGTTCAGAGCTACCTGTGAGTTCACTTAAACAGTTAAACATTCTGGTTTCACTGAGACACGTCCGTAGATTTCTCCTGGCAAACAGTGACATGAACACGTCCAAAGAAAACACAACAAACCTCAAACTCTGCTGAAGTTAAAAAAAAACAACAACGGTGATCTCAGCTGTGTTCTGTGTGACTGCTGCTCTTTAGGAGCTCTTAACTTCCACAGCAACAAACAGACACAAACAAAAAACAAATGCCATCCTGGCGTCAGGTTTCAATCTGAAACTTTCTTTGTGTTCTGTGGCGAAGAAACGTGACTTTTATTTGACCCACGGCTGTGATGAGCTGTAACGCTCCACTGAGGAGCTGTGAGTGTTTCAGACGCTCGCTGAGGAAGATGATGGATGATCTAAACCTGAGTGGGTTTTATTTACGACTTCCAGTGCTTATACAGCTCTGTTACCTCCACCGTTCCCCCCCGCTGCCCCCTCCTGACTCCAGACTGCTGCTCTCTACAGTTTATCACTCACACTGACTGAGCTGTCGCACTGTGCTACACGAGGAGGTGAATGACAGGTGAGTACATGTATGTACATGTGTGTGTGCTTACAGGGCGTCAGGGCAGAACTCAGGCTGCAGCAGCCTCCTCCCCTGCAGGAGGAACACAGTGATGTCGAAGGAGTTCACATCCGAATATGGTGGAGCTCCACGGGTCATCAGTTCCCATAGCAACACGCCAAACGACCACTACAGGGAAGACAAGAAAATTAACTCTTTACTGACGTCTTATAGAACACTTCTGCGGAGTTATTTACGTCACTTCTTTTTTGTTGAAATGTAAACTGCCGAAAAAGGTGAGATAATTTTACACATTTCCACAAGATCACATCCCAGGATGCAGACTGTAGGTGCACAGCCTATCATTGGCCACCTATCTCAGAAATCCCAGTTGCTAGAGTTGGGCCAATATCCGGTATCTGGTCCAATGTAGGTAAATGACCATAGTTAGTAACGAGCTGAGCTACTTGCTGTTGGCTCACCTCTCCACCAAGACAAGTTTCCACCCAACACAATTTTCCAATCTTGGTGCAGAGTTTTAATGAGCTTATCCAAACTGTTCCAAGTATGTAAGACTGTTAAATGTAACTGGTTCCTCACCACGTCTGACTTGGTGGTGAACTTGTGCGTCTGCAGACTCTCCAGAGCCATCCACTTGACGGGCAGCTTGACTCCACTCTTGTTGTGGACGCTGTAATATTCTTTATCATAAACGTCTCGGGCCAGTCCGAAGTCGGCCACCTTCACTGTGTAGCTCTCATCCAGCCTGTCGGGGCACAAAGACGTTAGTTACTGTGCTGTTAAAAATCAACTCTTCCCACATTTAATCTTTCTCGTCTTTTCTTTCTAAGCCTGAGCAGCCCTTTATTTATTCTCTTCCCTTCTCACCTGCACTTAATTCTATTTTAGTCAAACTCTATTGTGGCCTGCTCCAGATACAACACACACTCTTGTGACATTAAATGAACAGATGCAAACTCACATGCAGTTCCTGGCAGCGAGGTCTCTGTGGACGAACTTCTTGCTGGCCAGATACTCCATCCCTCTGGCCACCTGCAGCCCGAAGCCCATCAGGTCCTTCACTGTTGGATTCTGTAGGAAACACAAACTGTTACTGGAGGACTGGGACACAAAACAGCTGACTGAGTTGTGTGAGTGTGTGTGTGTGTGTGCCCGTACATGTCCCTCATCGCGGATGAAGTTGCGCAGGTCTCCGTGCTTCATGTAGGGCAGAACCACCAGCGGCGAGCCCTCTGGCGGCAGACAGATTCCCAGCAGAGAGAGAACGTTCGGGTGGCTGAAGTCCTTCATGATGATCCCCTCCTTCAGGAACTGGGACACCTCTTCCAGGTCTGTGATGCCTTCGTAAAAAATAATAAAAACAAAACATCAACATTTTGTAGATGAAGAAACAGTTACAGTCTAGAGCAAGTGAAGAGCAGGAAGAGTTGGTGATGTGGGGAATTTTTTAAAAGATCTAGACGTGGACCAGCTCTGCTGTACTGATATCAACATAGAGGTCATTCCTTATAAACCTTTGGGGGGAAAAAGGTTTATGATGATGATGATGATGATGATGATGATGATGATGATGATGATGATGGCAATCCAGAAAAAAAAAACCCTCTCTGAAAGTCCTCACCCAGACCTGACCCACGCCAGATTCTCATTTGCCAATTGCATCGCTGCCTCTGATGTCCCGATCTTTAGCCCCACTGACTCTGCTGTAATCTGGTTAAAGATGGAGGCTGGAGGAACCAGCTGATCGGCCTTCAGCTGAGGTTTGACCCCAAAGATAGAAAGAAATGACATTTGGATTCAGAGCCTCTTTTTTTATGGTTAAGGACGAACATTACGTCATGGCTGTGAGGAGATTCCTTTCTCCACATTCCTGGAGATACAGTCTTGGTCTCGTCTACTTTCACCTACGTGTCTTAGTAACAGTTTAATTAGGATAAAAGCATCATCTCAAGGTCCCGAATATAACAAAAGAACACAAAAACAATACAGAGCCCTGAGAATTCACTAAACGTAATAAAAAGGTCCAAATCCCAGAGGACGAAACCCCCAGCAGGTCGAGCTCAGCTCATCCCGCTGTGCTCGATGGCTCCCTGTGTGACTGCACCAAGCTCTCCCCCATATTACTCCTGCATCAATCTCCTTGGTCCAACTGACAGGTTACACGATTAGGGGGGACCCTAATGTCATCCTCACCATCGGACGCCCATTCATCACCATCAGCTCAGCCCAAAATGGATTCAGGGCTCTGATGAGATGAGACTCTTAATGCTATTGGAGCGTTGTGATATCATACAGCAAGTATGCGATATACGCAGATGTAAGATGGAATGATTACGGTCGGATGTGGATACGTTTGAATAGTGTGTCGTGTGTGTGTTGTGGGGGCGAATTTGGAAAACAAGCGCTTCATTTGATTGTGAGTCATAACTAGGAACTCCCGAGTCCCCATAAAATAAACTAGAATAACCCCCCACCACTTTAAAATTGGATTTTGTCACCTTACGTTGCTACTCGCCTCAGTTAGATTAGCTGTGCTGTTTTATTTTGAGGAGAATTTGGGAATAAGAGGTGAGCTGTTCCAAAATTTAAGAATTCTCACTAAAATAAGTGCTGGTTGGTGGATCAGATACAATTTAAACACAGACTCTTCTTCACTCCACAACTCCACCAGTTCCGTCTCCTTTTCCACAGAACAAGAGAAACCAAGACTTGATTACAGTCTTGTGCGTCATATACCCTTTTTTCGACAGTCATAGGCTCGATTGGTTGGTTTGGGCCGTCAGGGTCCGTGTACTTCGCGGCCATTCGTTTTTCATTTCGAAATAACAAATTGAAACACAGAAAACCAACCATTATCCATTTTTTGTTTTGAAATGACCAAACAAAAAAGGAAAAAAACGATCTGTGTCCCGTTTTTTATTTGATAATAAAGAAAAGAAAAATGGAAAACAAATCATTATCTATTATCCGTTATCCGATTTAATTTGGGAATTTAAAAAACCCTGTTTCAATTTTTTATTTCGAAACGAAAAACGAATGGCTGCGAAGTACACGGACCCATCAGCCCAGCGTTGCCGGGATTTTCAATTCCATTATAACAAGGCTACCTTCTTGAGGGTGTGTCTTACACTGATGACAGCTTGTCTTGAGTGATGGCATTTAAAATCAGAGTCCCCTGAAGAGCTACTGAAGTCCCCTGTTATTTTTGCTGCATGCATGCTTGATAAGTTGTTTGGTGTACGGCCGGCATGAGTTAGATTTTTAGATTTAAAATCAAAACACAGACGCAGTAACGGTTCGTATATGTTTGTGCAGCTTGTTAGTGATGCGCAGGCCGACCCGTAACCCGGGTTACCCGCGAGTCGGGTTGGGTCGGGACAAGAAATGTTCACTTTATTGGCGGGGCGGGTGGGGCGGGTCATTAAAGATTAAATATGTCGGATATAGACTACTTGTTAACATCACTGTTGTAGGTTAGGTAATTGCATGTTACGTAACGTAACCTGCGACCTGACGTCACAAAGCATGTTACGTAACGTAACCTGCGACCTGACGTCACAAAAGCGCCAAGCAGCGGTTACAACAAACCAGAATCAATGAAGCGGTGAAGATGGAAGATGAAGTGAGGAAAAGATCACGGTCGGGAGAGTACAGAGTTAAAAGAAAAGAAGGCCAAGCTGCTAAATCTCATGTTTGGGACAATTTCTGTGAGGTAGTTAGTGCAGCAGACGACAGCAGCATTGGCTACGTGAAGTGCAATTCCTGTGATAAGCTATACAAGCATGAGAGCCACAAGACGGGTACTTTAATAGCGGCGGGGGCGGGTTGTGAAAATAGATGTGGTTGTGCGGGCGAGATGGAGCGGGTCAAATTATTTCATAAATGCGGGACCCGCGAGTTGGAAAAAACCCCACGACCCGCGCATCACTACAGCTTGTAAATGTTTAAAAAAAAATTAAAAACTGGATTCCCACACATTGTCATGGACAAAATGTCAAAACTTTTCCATGACTTTTCAAGGAGCCATGATAAATGTTTTTCTTGACAAACCTGCCTGATGTTTTTAAACACAACAGATTCAAACACTATGAAAACTAAATAAACAGAAGGAGAGGCAGAAGGAGAAAATGAATAAACAAAATGTTGTCACACATTGATGCATATTTGAGGTGAGTTGCATCAACAGCGACAGAAAGTAAAATTTGCCGTTATGTTACACGACGTGGAAGGAACTATTTCATTACACATCACAAAATTCCATCACTTTTACAGGCCTGGAAAATGTGACTGTGATATTTCATGACAGGTTTCCCATGACTGTGAGAACCCTGGAAAAAAACCAAAAACCTCTAAAGTGAAACAAGGAGTTGCAGACAAACTCAGCTCAGGTGAAAAAGGGTTTGGCTGAACTATAAACTCGTTAAAAGGGTTTGTACTCACGGTTCAGCGACTTGACGGCGCAGTGCTGCTTCTGCCCGTCTGGCTCAAGGAGCGTTCCGTGGAAGACGCAGCCGAAGTGACCTGCAGGTTACAACATGATGTGTTATTCAGATATTAGTCAGCATTAGTGAATTCAGACGCTCCTGTTCAAACCTGTAAAGTCCTCCCAAATAAAGTTTTTCCCGCTCCAAACAAAACAAGCCTCTCTGACAGAGGTCCATTTAAGACACATGAGATGCACCATTTTAAATCCTGATGAAGTTCAGCTGTGGAGCAGGTGAACAATGGCAGCCTGGATCAGACGGTACTTCAGGATGTAAACCAGTGATTTCTTGTTTACCCAAGGTGGCATAACTAGGTACTGATTGTTTTTTTCTTTGTCTCTGCACTACCTGAACAGTTCACCCTGAATTCAGGGCCCAAAGTGTCTGAAGTCCCACTCACTTCACCTGCAGTGTGTTTTTCCAATTAGTAGGAAGAGACTCTTGCTCCGTTGTAGGAGAGGTGGTCGTATCTTTTGCACATCTGTGTCAAAGGACGTGTTCATTTCAATGACAATTGTTTTTGTCAACGACCTTTCTTCCATGACGAAAACCAGACTGTTAAGAGCTAACAATAAATCTTGATAATAACTAAGACAAAATATATGTTTCATTTTTGTTGACAAGACTCAACTCAGATCAGTTTTCTCTGACAGAGATGAAAGTTTAGTTTGAATCACCAACTCTGTGAGAGGACACCAGTTTAAACCTCCAGACTAACATGTTGTACATGAAGACAGACAGCTGTCAGAACCAACACTGTCAGGGACCCATTGTTTTCTAATCTGCCCCTGAGGCCCGAGCTGAACAGACAGCAGACATTAAATCTGATGCTTCAGTGGAGACACTGCAGCACAACCATCTGAACTTCTCTCTGACTGAAAACATCTCTGCAGCATGCACATTTATTTTGGCAATGCACAGAAGCACACTGAGAGCTACCAG
>NW_026080871.1:0-1000 GCF_006386435.1 Epinephelus moara | reverse complement strand
GCTGCCTATCGGAGCCAACGTCCTCGCCGGCTGCCATTTTGGATGGGTCTCGCTTCGCCTCCACAGTGCATTCACTTCTATTGAGGAAGGAGCTGTATGCACAAGTAAAATAGAATAACTCACTGAATTTTCAACTGATTTTCACGCGGTTTGGTTTGTTACAAACGGCACACATGTTTTCATGCCTTAATACTTTCTGCAGATAGCAACAGCATGTTATTTAGGTCACAACACAGTTATTTTATTCACCTCAACCCCAGCTCTGAATGTATTGTCGTCAATGAGGAAAATGAACATGATCACAATTTATGGTCAATTCTTTCGCCCTATAGTCACTAAAGTAAATATTGGGTTCGTTTTTCACAAGCCACACATCTTACCAACATTCTGACACTAAAGCTGCATTTTTCATCCGCACAGATCAAGAGAAAATTAACTTTGTTTGAGCCCTGTCCGTCTCAGAAAACAAGTTCTCGCGAGATCTTGTGATGTTGATAAACAGGCGGTAAAATCACAGTTAGCTTACAAACAGTTATTTACAGCTAGTAATAAATAAAAAATGCCCACGCTTTGTGCAGCAATAGGCTGCAATAATAGGAAGAATGTATTTTCATTCCACCTGCTTCTCGATCCGCATATACAGACATCCACAGAGCCTCTGTTCAACACGGTGGTGGGGGTGGTTGAATCAGGAAGTGAGCTGAGTGGGGTATCTTGCTTTGTGCGTCCCAAGTCCCTTAAATTTACTGCTAACCACCTAACCTTGCCACCTTACCTAACTGTTTAGTCCCTCCCACTTAGGAAAACATTTAAGGAGTCAGGAGTTAGGAGTGAGGAGCGAGGATTGCTGATAAGAGACATGAGACGACTCTGAAGCGTCACGTAAAGCGACGTCCTATTCTGGTGACGGCGGCACCTATGGGCAACACAGCTGGATCTGCTGCATAACGGAGCCAGCGTTTGGCATAACAAGTGCTGAGTGAATAAGACATATCAGACC
>NW_026080870.1:0-1298 GCF_006386435.1 Epinephelus moara | reverse complement strand
GTGTTCACGGCGGATCATATTTTCCTGCACTACGCCTTGAAAACTACATAATGTACAGAGGCAGGCCTGAAGTCAACAGGTCAGAGGTTTTCAGACGTCATTTCACCCCGTTGACACCATACCGAGATGTCTTCCGGCGGAGCTGCACCGCTCCGCACAGCAAATGCAGCCGGTGGGTATTGACGGGCGGCGGAGCACACAGTGGATAACCAGCGCTGCCGTTCCACAACAGACACGCATCCAGTGGAAATCCGGCGTAATGACAGTAGCTTACAACAACATTAATAAGTAATAATATAATAATTGTAACTGAGGCTATTGTGGTACAATATGGTGAAAGTATATATTAATATCTGTTAGTATGTGACGATAATCTACATATGTGTATAATAACAGTAGAAGTATGACTAATGATAACAGCAGCAGGAGGCATCAGGCAGGACCACGGCAGCAGCACGTCGTACTATCCAGGCACCACTGCGATATAAGTTAACCTGCAAGACAGTGGAGCACAAAGGCTCCAGAGAAGAAGCCGAGTTAGTGACATACAGTACAGCCGAGTTAGCGAGATGCAGTAACAGGACATGAGTGTTAGCAAAGGGGAGAGAGAGAGAGAGAGAGAGAGAGACAAAACAAGCCTGAGCCAGCCCTAACTATAAGCTTTATCAAAAAGGAAAGCCTTAAGTCTAGTCTTAAATGTGGAGACGGTGTCTGCCTCCCGAACTGCAACAGGAAGATGATTCCACAGGAGACGAGCCTGATAGCTGAAGGCTCTGGCTCCTAATCTACTTTTGGTGACTTGAGGGACCTAATTTTTTCAATATTACACATATGAAAAAGTCCGTGAGGTTTGTTTTAAATGGGAATTAAAAGACGAATCTTGGTCAAATATTACTCCGAGGTTTCTCACGGTAGTGTTAGAGGCCAGAGCAATGCCATCCAGAGAAACTATATTATCAGGTAAAGAGTCTCTGAGTTGTTTGGGGCCAAGAACAATAACTTCAGTTTTGTCTTAATTTATCAGGAAATTGGTGCTCATACAGGTTTTTATGTCTTTAAGGCATTTTTGAAGTTTAGTTAATTGATCAGTTTCTTCTGGCTTTATCGATTAATACAATTGTGTATCATCCACATAAAAATGGAAATTTAAAGAGTGATTTCTAATGATGTTACCTAAGGAAAGCATATATAGAGTGAATAGGATTGGTCCCAGCACAGAACCTTCTGGAACTCCAAAACAAACTTTAGTATGTAGAGATGATTTATCATTAACATGAACGAACTGAAAACGATCAGAT
>NW_026080869.1:6843-8297 GCF_006386435.1 Epinephelus moara | reverse complement strand
CTTTAAGCTGCCTTTAAATCCTTCACTCACCCAAACAAAGAGCTGAAACTCTGCTGCCTTATATCTCCATCATATCTGCTCAGGCTAAACTACAGTAGCTGGCCCAACTGACTTAATAACTTCATGAGTGCAGTGGTCTGCTCAGCTGTCCAACCACCATCTCTGTCTATGTGGTTCCTCCAGTCTTACCAGTAGCTACTAGTTAGCAACCCCTGTGTTAAACTTGTCATGAATCATGTCTCTTCACCTGTCCTGTCTAATCCACCACAAGAGGTGATTTTAATCACTGCATTCAGTCTCTACATGTTGACAGAAACCTGTAATTCATTTGTTCTGAAGCCATAAAATATTACAATATAATCAAAAACATTTATTTAGCTTTCTTAGAAACAGGAAACACTTTGTTGCATCACAGTAAAATAAGTGAGAAAATAAAGAATAATAGAAAAATCTGAGAAAAACATTAAAAATTTGTGATCTGGAATAAATCTATTATATTAAATGTTTGAATATCAAGCATATGAATCATAACTACTTCATTCTGATTGCAGGAAGCCATCTTTCAGTCGTTATTTGTAAAGCATTGTAAAGTTATGATATAACAGATATCAGAGTGTTTATTATTTTTGTCAGTCAGGGTTCTGGATTGAGTTTCTCAGAGAGCTCAGAGCTGCTGTCAGGAGCTGTGAGGTCAGAAACAAACTGTTAGTGTGAAACTGTGTGAAGTCCCCTCATCCTGCTCTGAACTTTTATAAACATCAAATACAGGAAACAGTCTTGGAAAAAGTTCATCTGCACAATAAATGTGAAACCTGTTTTAATCTAAAGTATAAAGTGTGTCTGATCAGTAGAAATAGAATAAGAGTAAGTTTTACTTACGAGATGGGGGAAGTTTGGCTGAAATCAAAACAAAAAGATGATAATTTCAGTTACAGTCAGAAATGCCAGAATATATAAATCCATTCAAGCCTTCTGATTAGTCCTTACTTTATTTACTTATCTCTTCTCTCCTACATCATTGTGGTTTAGTCGTATTATCGTGACTCCAAAAGTAGATCAGGAGCTAGAGCCTTCAGCTATCAGGCTCCACTTCTGTGGAATCATCTTCCTGTTACGGTCCGGGAGGCAGACACCGTCTCCACATTTAAGACTAGACTTAAGACTTTCCTCTTTGATAAAGCTTATAGTTAGGGCTGGCTCAGGCTTGCCCTGTACCAGCCCCAGTTAGGCTGACTTAGGCCTAGTCTGCCTGGGGACCCCCCTATAATACACCGGGCACCTTCTCTCCTTCTCTCTCTCTCTCCTTTGCTAACACTCATGTCCTGTTACTGCATCTTGCTAACTCGCGTCTTCTGCATGTCACTAACTCGGCCGTACTGCATGTCGCTAACTCAGCTTCTTCTCCGGAGCCTTTGTGCTCCACTGTCTCTCAGATTAACTCATATCGCAGCGGT
>NW_026080869.1:5171-6744 GCF_006386435.1 Epinephelus moara | reverse complement strand
TTTTCCTTATCCGCTGTGAGGGTCATAAGGACAGAGGGATGTCGTATGCTGTAAAGCCCTGTGAGGCAAATTGTGATTTGTGATATTGGGCTTTATGAATAAAATTGATTGAAAATTGAAATTGATGACGGACAGGCTCTGAGCCTGACAGCACTTACTGTTGAGTTGCAGGGGACTGATGATTGTTTCAATTCAATTCAAATGCAACCAGGATAAAAGCATCAACTCAAAGACCAAAATCAAAGAACTAGAAAAGCCAGTTAAACAGCACCTTTCCTCTTTTTGTAAACGATGAATCCAGAGGCAGCGACGAGGACGAGAACAACCACTGCTGCAGTGATGGGGACGGTGATGTCACTGGGCTTCTCTGATAACAACAACAACAAAAATAAAACATAGGACCAGTACAGATAAAGCAGGTTTGAGCAGAAGTCCATCCATTTGACTTGAACTTGAGTTAATACAGTATAATGGGCTGTTATCTTAAAAGTGTGTGTCTGTTAAACCATTTTAAGCATCATATGTGTTGGATTTAAAAAGACAGACACTGTGGCACATTTTGTTAAAAACTAGAATTACCTCTTCATGGTTGTTCGCACTCACAGTTTATATTCTGTGACAACACGGATGCTTCACACACATCTTCCCCCCCAACAGCACAGAGGATCTAAACAATCAGCACAGTTTCAAGGTGGACACCCAAGATTAGTGTCACCAATTCAGTATCTGACCAAATGTCTCTCCTTCTGTTCCTGAGTTATGACGCTGAATAATGGCCAGGGAAGTGTTGTATGCAAAACATTATGATGTCACAGTGAAGTTGACCTTTGAACTTTTTATCCTATCAGACAGTTGTCTGAAATTTTGTCATAATTAGAGTATGGATTCTTGAGTTGTGACCAAAAGCATGTTGTGTGAGGTCATAGTGACCTTATAAAAATATTGCGTTCATGAAAATGAGTCAGATATAAGGTCACAGTGACCATGGCCTTTGACCACCAAAATCTAATCAGTTATTTCTTGAGACCAGGTGAACATTTGTGCCAAATTTGAGGAAACTCCTTCAAGGTGCTCTTGAGGTATCACATTCACGAGAATGGCACAGACGGACAACCTGAAAGCAACAATGCCTCCTGCCACAGTTATCACTGGAGCAGAGGCATAATAATACATGAATCACAATATAAGAAAATAAATACATCTAAACTGAAATGATCAAAGTTAAAGTTGTCTTCAGTTTAGCAAATTAGATACAATGGGAAAAAATCATGTTGTGGAGAGTTCAACATCGGCCGTGTACTGTAAAGCTGTTATTTGCGTGGTAAAAACAATGTGGTCTATAAAATGCTTTAATCTTTCTTTGACTTTAAAATGATCTTGTTAAGCTCACAGGATCTGACCAGAGATCAGGGGGCGAGCAATGTGCATTGGTTTATCATTATTTTTTGAAGATGACTTCCCAGCTAAACTGGAGGACAAAAGCTAAACTACCCAATGCTGAGGTAGCTAACATGCTCACTGACAGGTTAGGCTTTTTGTCCATGTGGTAGCATGAACACATTAACAGACCCAT
>NW_026080869.1:1554-4280 GCF_006386435.1 Epinephelus moara | reverse complement strand
GTTTTAGTCCTTCCCACCATATCAGTGTCACATTTCAGCTGACTCAGCACTTTTTTAGTCCTTCCCCCTCTAGGGTCATATCAGGACAAACTGCAATTCCCCTAACTTTCCACTAGTGTTTTCTGAACCCATCCTCATGCTATTTTTAGAAATGATTCACAGTGAGTCCTAGGTGCTTCTCCACCACAATTCTTAAGTGCTCAATGAGTGTGTGTGTGTGTCATAAGAATACATGAAATATTAAACCAGTGTGTAATTTGTCAGTTGCACAGATTATATTGCTTCAACACGTATCTTTTAAAGGTCAGTTTAAAGGTACAGTACGAACACTATAGTAAATATTACACTACAGTAGCTAACTTGCTCCTAGCTAAGGCAGCACATATTAATCAGCACTGATGTTGTGACGTAGGTTTGGTTTAAGTGTGAGTGGAGATAGCAGTCAAATGTTGGCAATAATGCTCCACTGTCTGTTTGCAATTTGTCATTTAAGAAGAAAACAAAGATGAGGAAGTAGAGGTGGTTAAAAAGCCGTCATTTCCAGTGAGTGCGAAATGGTAGTTCGTGTACAAAAATCTCTTAACATTTAGAGTGGGTAATTTTTTTTTTTGTGTAAACGTGTACACGGGTTTCACCGCTGGGTGGTGCTATTGCATTATACTAGTAAAGCCCCAGTTATCCGAATACCAACCGAACGGGCCATGTAACGGTTACAGGCCGCCACTCTGAAATATCGCCATTCCGACGGTCCGCCATCCCGAACGCACGCAAGTAATTCAGGCTGACATTACCTGTGCATGTGGTGCATGACACGGGAATAAAAGAAACTAACTAACTAACCTGTTTTTCAGCGAACTCCTCTGGTAATTTTATTAAAAAGCATGGCATATATAACTTATTATTATTATTATTATTATTACTATTGGGTCTTATAAGAGTGGGCTACAATGAGTACCAGGCCATCAAATCACAGCATCCGCGGTGAGAGGACGCGGAATTGTGTGCGCTTTTACACACGGGTCTAGGCGATCACGGATATTTGATGTGGGAAAGATGTAGCCAGATGTATTACCTGTTTTTAAGCGGCACCGAGATACGTGGCTCGTCCGTCCATCTGTCTGTCCGTAGCACGAGTCATGTGCACCACTTCACCACTGACCCGTGCGTAAAAGCGCAAACACTTCCGTGTCCTCTCACCCCTAAACGGACGCGCCGTTTTAATAGAACGGAGCACATAGGCTACTGACCTGTTGCCAAACCCGGTCTCACACCATTTCTTGTCATATTCGCAGTTTATCACTGTTGGTCAACAATTAGTATCACTCCCCTCCCCCCTAAAAAAAAAAAAAGAAAAAAAAAAAAAAAGTTTTTCGTTTATGATCTCACTCACCCCTAGTACACAGTGTATTAAATTGAAGTGTAGTAACAAAAGTGTGCGATTTTGAGACACACCCCAAGGCTCCGCTTTGATGGACAGAAACGTCAGAGCACTCCAACATGTCAGTGTCTACTGATTGGTGAGAGCTAAATCAAATTTTACTGCCACAGAAAACAGTCAAACAGAAGTTAATGTCANTCACAGTTTAAAAGTTACAAAGGTAACCATATATTTTATGATGTAGTTTTGCTGTTGTTTAATGTGTTCCCCAATCAATCAATAAATCAATATGTTCACTGTTTTCCATGGAGACATGTGAGAACAATGAAGTTTCCTTCACAAATTCAAGGTAACAGGGTGAGACTAATTGATTTACACATGGTCATTTTGTGGGTGAAACTTTCCTTTAAGATGCTAAACACGAACTGCAGTGTTACTGGTTGGTGTCCAGCTGAGGACCTCATCTCTCTCCCCCTCACTTCCTGTCATATCTGAACTGGTGCTATCTTATACCCTTAGTCTTGGATGCAGTCCCAGGTTCCAGTGACCAGTACAACTGACAGTTATCCAGGAATTCACTGAATTATCTTTATTACATAACTTCAACTACTTGGATTACCAACTGAGCAAAGTGTGCAAGGCAGCTGGAGTTTATAGAGCCAACTGACACAGTTTCTCTCTGAAAGGCGCTGCTAGAGCCAACTGACACAGTTTCTCTCTGAAAGGCGCTGCAGCACATCTGCTGAAACTACTAGAATTATCCAGACTTGAAACCCAGGCAGCTGCTTGGTCGCCTGGTGGAGATCTGTACTCTACTGCAGTGGTTCCTAACCTTTTTCCTTAGGGGGACCCCTTTTCCATTACCCCTGACTAAGTGACATATGTTATGGATAGTTCATATTATATTCAATACATAACAATAACAGTAAAGAACAACTGAAACTTTACAATTAACTCAAATAGTGAACTCAATCATTGCAGGAAGTTGTGCAAAATGAGTAAATGAATTTTGAGCAGCGTTATTTCTGTGAATATTACATCAGAGATGAGTTTTCCTGATATTTTTAGAACTTCTTTACACAGTTATCTGTCTTATCTTTATTTCAACAGTCATACTTGATCGGCTCATTTTTTAACAAATTCAGTGTTTTCATCTCCCAGATGTTTGGCCATTGTTCTATAAGCTCTGTGGCAGGATGAGGCCGTTTCACAAAGACTGAAGACTCTATGAATATAGCTTATGCTCAGGTCTTTACTATGCACCTATCCTGGGAGATTTTATAACTTAAATAATAATCAGAACTTTAAAAATAACAATTTAATTTACTTTTCTTCATAGACATAAAAT
>NW_026080869.1:0-1142 GCF_006386435.1 Epinephelus moara | reverse complement strand
CTTTTAGGTTTTATGGCGGGTGGCAACCAGCGTTAAGATGCATTACTGCCACTCACTATATTGGAGTAATTTATCCCCCATGAAATGTATTGGAAAACGGTTTAAAACTAGGAAATTATATTTAAACTTGAAATGATATTTTCCGATACCATATGAGAGGAACAAGATCAGAGCACCTCTAAGTGGTAACCAGTAAACAGTCAGTACCAGGATGTTTTGCTAACCTGCAAAACACTCACACCAGAGCAGTGTCAGCTGTTAGCACGAGATGTGAGCTGTAATTCATCAGTAAATAAGCAGCATGTGAGTCTGACTGTGGAGGGTGGAGCTGTTGAATAGATGTTTGGAGCTTATTGGATGTAGCGTTGGCTATTAGCAGCTAGCTCTGGTTGTTAGCTGCTGAACTGCAGCAGAGCGAGCAACCGCCAGCTGCCAGACTTTACATCTGTTGATCCCCACAGGACTCCACTCAGTCTGGACTGTGTGAAGCAGGTTTATGGTTTGATTCCTGTTTGACAGGCAGCTTGGAGGTTCAGTTCTGTCAGTGTAGCTATGCTGTGTGAAAACAGTGTGAACTCTGAGTGGAGGAAACAAAAGTTGGGAAATGGAGCAGGTGGCAAATAAGGAAGTCCATGTGACTCTGACCTCTTAAGTTTCACACGTCGCTGGTGCTTCACAAAATGTTTCATTCAGTTTGATAGTTTTGAACTGAACTGAATTAGGGACTGCACAAATTCACTGGGGTGGGGATGAATCTCTCATTTCATTCTATAAAAAGGTAACACCATTCAGCATTATATTTTTCTTTGGACCCTCCTGTGGAAAAACTGCAACACTCTCCCCTAATTTATGACAACAATCTATTTATAACAAACCAGACAAAATGGTGAAAATACAGCCACTCTATTTTTGAATAAAGAGCTGTTTGATAAATGGTTTTTACAGTTTTGTGGCTAATAATGAACTTGTGCACCCCAGTATTTTCAAAATGACATCCATAGAAAAGTTTGGTCTCATTTTGAACATCTGCAGATTCATTCCAAAACCCAATATGTTATGATCCACTAAAGTTAGACATGATACTTGATGAATAAATCCTCATTTTTTATTATCTTTGGTGCCACCTTGACTGTAAGGGAGCC
>NW_026080868.1:0-1352 GCF_006386435.1 Epinephelus moara | reverse complement strand
TACAATTTCCTCTATAGATTACTATATTTACAACTCTATATAGATGACATGCACAACAACTTCAAGGATTATGTTTAAACTATTTTTACAGATTACTTTTAGATATATTACAATTTTTACACTTAGATCTATCAGTTAACTTAGCTTCCTGCCTGTTCAGACCTGTTTTCTGAGGTGGTTCCCCTGCTCTCTTGGCTAAGAGGTTTCCCCCTAAACAGCGGTATCCACAGGAGCTTTTTAACTTTATTTTTTAGTTTTCTGCCCGTTCAGTCCCGTTTTGTCTACGGTGACTCCCCTTCCTTCTTGGCTGGGAGGTCACTTTCCTCAAAACAGCGGTATCCACAGAAGCTTTTTAGGCCTTTTATTCACTTATTCTTCTTTACAGCAAACCGCCTATGCAGTCCTGATGTCTCCCCTAGACACACCCTCCTTTTATAGGCTTAAAGGTGTACTAGGCAAGCCAACAGCGGTATCCACGGATTTGCTTAGCATTCCGCCCGCGCAAACCTGCCGGCTGGCTTCAACACCCCCGCCCCTACAGGCTAAAGGGAGTGTTGTCAAGTTTTGGCAGTGGTAACCACGTATATGCTTTTGAGTATCTCTGACTCTTTTCTTCTCTTATTGTGCACTTTTGTCTCTTTAAATACTCTTACTACCTTATTGCCTGTACCTCATTGGTTATTATTCGTCCAATCACACACACATTCACTCTTTCCGCTCCACGATCACACCTTATTGCAGCAGAGTTACCCGTCTCCAGTGATGTTAGTTGCTTTTTCAGTGATATTTCTCTAATCAGTACATTATATAACTAGGTTCTTTAGGAGAGAAATTTGTCAAATACCTTTGACCTGGGCGGCTCCCAGCACTGCACCCCAGACACACCGGTTTTTTAAACAGAAAAAGGCTCTGCTTACCTTATTTGGTGGTGCCACCTGTGTGTCTGACGTACAGCCCAGTGCTCCCGATCTCTGGCTTCGACCTTCCTTGCCTCCTGGCTCAGTGCGCCACTTGAAGTGACAAAAATCGGTGCCTGGAATTGGGCCTGACGGCTCCCGACCCTGTCCTCCTTGTTTCTTCTAAAATGTCTTCTGTTGTCAATTCAGTATCTTAGGTTCGGCTGGCAGGTACTTAGAAAAAGCACTGGAGATAGGCAGAATCTGGTGCAATTGAGTTTATTGTGTTCACAGGCAACAACACAGACAAACTCATGAGTCAGCCTCCGGAGGATGACTGAAAATCTGCTTTCGGTGCCCTGGCTTATATGCTGGTGGAGGTCGAAGAGATCTCCACCCATTTCTGTAGTCCTTCCCATTTTGATCCGTTTTTACTGGTAGCAGACTTTGCCTTTG
>NW_026080867.1:0-1021 GCF_006386435.1 Epinephelus moara | reverse complement strand
ATGTAACACCACCAGTGTTTGCTGTGTTAGCTGATAAAGAGCAGTTTTCAACAGACTCTGTGGCGCAACGGTAGCGCGTCTGACTCCAGATCAGAAGGCTGCGTGTTCAAATCACATCAGGGTCAGTGTTTCTGTTTCATAGTGGATGGTCAGAAAGGATACAGTTGTGACTTGTGCACATTCCTGGGGCATGATATAAAGACATAACAGATCATTTGCTCCATTGATTGTCTAGTCAGAGAAACTGAGAGTAAGTGACACAAAATTGAAGGTGTTTTAATAACCTAAAAGAACTCGGGCATCGAGGCCACCCTGCCACTGTTCTCCTCTTATTAAATACAGAATCTGTGTGGATGTTGAGTTGTTGGAAAGCACCTCCAGAATATTTGCTTTTTTCAGTTTAACCCCATCAGTGTTTGGTGTGTTAGCTGATGAACAGCTGCTTACACCAGACTCTGTGGCGCAACGGTAGCGCGTCTGACTCCAGATCAGAAGGCTGCGTGTTCAAATCACGTCAGGGTCAATCTTTCTGTTTCATACTGGATTGTTAGAGAGGATAGGGTTGCGTCTTAGGACTCTGTCCTGTGGCACTCTATATAGCAACAACAAAGAACTCCTGCTCCATTGATTGTCTAGTCAGAGAAACTGAGGGGAAATGATACAAAGTTGAAGGTATTAAACCTAAAAGATTTGGGCCATTGAGGCCACCCCAATCCCAGCTCTTCCACTGTTTTACACTCATTTAATACAGAATCTGTGTGGATGTTGAGTTGTTGGAAAGCACCTCCAGAATATTTGCTTTAGTCAATGTAACACCACCAGTGGTTGCTGTGTTAGCTGCTAAAGAGCAGTTTTAAACAGACTCTGTGGCGCAACGGTAGCGTGTCTGACTCCACATCAGAAGGCTGCGTGTTCAAATCACGTCAGGGTCAGTGTTTCTGTTTCATAGTGGATGGTCAGAAAGGATACGGTTGTGACTTGTGCACTTTCCTGGGGCATGATATAGAGACATAACAGATCA
>NW_026080866.1:0-1044 GCF_006386435.1 Epinephelus moara | reverse complement strand
ATTAGCTTAATAGTTAGCGATGGCTTCTCCTTCTCCTGCTCTTTCTTGCTTGGTGTGCCAGATGTTCAGTTCTGGTCTCCTTTAGCGACAGTGGTAACTGTAATAACTGTAGTTTATTTGCTGCGTTGGAGGCGAGGCTCAGTGAATTAGAAGCGCGGCTCCGCACCATGGAAAATCACTCTGTACAGTAGCTGCGGTAGTTAGCCAGCCCCCTGTAGCCGGTGTGGAGCCACATAGCATAGCCTCTGCTAGCGGTCCCCCTGTAACCCCCGTGCAGCCGGGAGGCTGGGTAACTGTCCGGGAGAAGCGTAGCTCCAAGCTGAAGCCCACGGTTCACCACCAGCCTATTCATGTTTCTAACCGCTTTTCCCCACTCAGCGACACACCCGCTGAGGAGAAAACTCTGATCATTGGCAGTTCTATTCTGAGGAACGTGAAGTTAGCAACACCAGCGGCCATAGTCAAATGTATCCCTGGGGCCAGAGCGGGCGACATTAAATCAAATTTAAAACTGCTGGCTAAAGCTAAACATAGATTTAAGATCGTTATTCACGTCGGCGGCAATGACACCCGGTTACACCAATCGGCAGTCACTAAAATTAATGTTGCCATGGTGTGTGAATACGCAAAAACTATGTCAGACTCCGTAGTTTTCTCTGGACCCCTCCCAAATCTGACCACTGATGACATGTTTAGCTGCATGTCATCATTTAATCGCTGGCTGTCCAGGTGGTGTCCAGCAAACAATGTCGGTTTTGTTAACCATTGACAAACTTTCTGGGGAAAACCTGGTCTTATTAGGAGAGACGGCATTCATCCCACTTTGGATGGAGCTGCTCTCATATCTAGAAACCTGACAAAGTTTATTAGTAATTTGAAACCCTGACAACCCAGAGTTGAGATCAGGACTCAGAGTCGCTGTCCTACACGCTTCTCTGAGCTTCTAGTTCAGTTACCCACCCATAGTTTTATACAAACAGTGTCTGTCCCCCGACTACCTAAATTGTCAAAATCTAAAATTAAACAAAGAGGAGTTGTGCATAA
>NW_026080865.1:1967-2850 GCF_006386435.1 Epinephelus moara | reverse complement strand
AACCATGCTTTATTATGATTTAAAGCCTGTACCAGGTACCACACATGATTTGTAAACCTGTGCATATGTATATATGTATATGGTCGTGTCTATATATGTGTATATGATCATATATGTATACATATGTGTGATTATGTGTGTGTGTGTGCGTGTATGGTCGTGTATGTATGTGCATATGCGACCATGTTTGTATGTATACGATCATATATATAATTTCATAACATTGTACACCCCCTTCCCTCCCCATCTATCCTTCTAATTTATTACTGTCTTATATTGTTTGTTTGTTTTGGGGTTTTTTTGTTTTTTGTTTTTTATTTCTATTTTGATGTGTTGGTATGTCTGCTTTGTTGTCATGTGTTTATAATTAAAAAAATGTAATTAAAATAAATAAATAAATAAATAAAAAACATGAAGTCATACAAGGTACAACTCCAGTGAAGTGTGATCCTGTCAGCTCCTTCAACTTTTTCATTGCAATATTGTCCCTTTTTTGCCTCTTCTTACATTGATGGCTGCTGCTTTATAAATGTCCATATTTCCAGATGGTTCTGGTCAGTCATGGTTTCTGGTTGTGGAATGATTGAACTGTAGTTTGGGGTATTTCTGTTGTTTTACAAATTGAATTCATCACAGACTCAGTCAATTCATGCCATCTGTGACATCGACAGGTGTCCTGGAACTTGCTCCAAACTCTGACTGACCTCATCTCTTGTGTCACTGGGGGCCTGAGTCATAGTTTGTGGGTGGGTAGCAACTCTAAATTGCAGCCGCCTCTGAACAGTGCATAGCAGTGATCCAGAGTGTTGATTCCCCTTGTGGTGCAGGGCAAGCAGGACAGGACAGCACCTCATATTCCCACTGTCACACTAGTCCTTAAGTA
>NW_026080865.1:0-1080 GCF_006386435.1 Epinephelus moara | reverse complement strand
GTTCTGGGGGTTGAAAAGTTGTGGATGGTACCAATGGAACAGTTCCATATCATCCCCATTTTTTGGTCACCCCTCTGTTGGGGTACCTAGCACACAGATCTGGGACTAAAAGGTGGAGCTGTGAACACTGCAGTCCATTGATTGGTCAATAGTGGACGGTCACTCTGCTCAGCGCTGAGTTGTGGCTGGTTGTGAGGCTCACGTAACCACTGTTCATGCCATGGAGAGTTTTATTAGTAGACTGTAACCATAAAATGAAAGACTGAGGTGCCTCTCACAGCAGCTGGAGTCGGAGTAAATATAACTTAATTCACTGAGCCGACTGCCAGCAACTTTTATAGTGGAACGTCAACTTGTAATGTTGAGTTGACGGCATGAATCCATCAGCACACCTTAAATTTCACTGTGACAACTTTGGCCATTACTTTAGGTTTTATATGACATACACTTAGTTAGTAATGAGTGGATCTTCAAGCATTTATACATATTAATTTTGACCGGGTTATGTGAATGGCATATATTCTTATCCTCACTCGGAGAAAAAAAAATGTATCGTGGAGCACCATTTCTGTGGGCTCTGGTAACACTAAACCCCCGAGCTTGCCTGAGATGGATTAAATGCATAAACCAGCTATTTTCAGATATCTCATCGGTCATCATTGGTTGAAGGTGGCAGTGCTGTTTGGGCTGAGAAAGCCATGTGTAAGTAAGGTAAAGGAGGTTATTGGGTTGGTGCTGGGAGGGGAGCAGTGAGACCTGGCATTAGGAGAGTGTCTCTGGGACGCCAGAGATCACTGTCTAGCCTCCTGGAGGTGTCGTGGGACCAACTAGACGAAACACTGGTGAAAGGAGGTTCCCACCCGATGACCCCAAAGACATGCTAGTTATCACTGCTCACTGGTTTGTATAGTTAAGCCTTGCCATATTAGCTTATCATAGGGCTTAGGTTATTCACTGAGTGTTGATCCTTTCTCTAGAGCACAAACTTCTTGTGTTTATTTGTACTCAGAACTAGCCCAGCTAGTGACTGCTGTGAATAGGGCAGGTGACAACAAGGGAAAGACCATGTGACCGCTTGGA
>NW_026080864.1:0-6554 GCF_006386435.1 Epinephelus moara | reverse complement strand
AGGAAGTAGTGGAGCTGGTGCACAGAGCCCATTACTGTGCCTATCAGTGTTGATTTGTGCTCTGTAATTGTTTTAATCCACCCACAGTTCCTTTCGCAAAGCCAGTCATCCCCTTCTGTACGACATCTATTGCACGTCTGTCCGTCCTGGACGAGGGATCCCTCCTCAGTTGCTCTTCCTGAGGTTTCTTCCCTTTTTTCCCCCGTTAAAGGGGTTTGTTTAGGGAGTTTTTCCTTATCCGCTGTGAGGGTCCTAAGGACAGAGGGAT
Source organism: Epinephelus moara (assembly GCF_006386435.1). Taxonomy (NCBI): domain Eukaryota; kingdom Metazoa; phylum Chordata; class Actinopteri; order Perciformes; family Serranidae; genus Epinephelus; species Epinephelus moara. The sequence continues at coordinate 6,286 of NW_026080864.1, read as the reverse complement.
GTCGTATACTGTATAGCCCTGTGAGGCAAATTGTGATTCGAGTGAATCGTCACTGCAGCCGAGTGAATCAACTGCAATGACGATTCACTCTGCAATCATCTTAACAATCCAACATGCTTCAGCAGGTATCTCATCAAATTTGGGGAGAAATTAACAACATTTGGACCCAAGATTACAGGTTACAGGTTTCCCGGATGCTGTGCTCCAGAAATACTGCTGTGTAACTCTGTAACCCTGCTTTAAGTTTGTCTTTACAGGTGCATTTGTGACAAATCACCTTTAGAGTCAAACTTTTTAATTAGATAAATCAGTGAATGAATAAAAATAAATAAATAAATAAGTAAAAGAAAAACAACAGAAAAAAACCTTACTTACTAACAACTTGGCCGATAACCTTTCTTTTCATCCTCAATTAGGTATACCTATAGTTGACCTAGTCAAACTTTCAATACATAAAAAAATAAAAATAAAATAAAGAAAAACAAACAAAAAAACCTTCTTTGTCTTGATTCACTAAATCAAAAAAAGGAAAGAAAAAGAAAAAATATGTGTTGTGAGAAAATACAGAGGTAAGGTACTGGCATGTATCAGGGTTAACCCTTAGATGCACAAGTGACTGGACCCTACACTCTTCCATAAGTGGGTCAAAAATGACCCGTGTTAGAATCAATGTGTTTTTATGTCACTTTTGTCATTTTGGTTGGGAATAATAATTTGTATTATATTTTGTATTATATTGTGGTCCACACAAGAATAATTTCATGTTTGAAATATTTTTATTTTTCACTTTTTCAACATTATGAACATTTTTGAAATATTTTGAAAATTGAGAAAGAAAATTGCACAACAGCAATTGAACAATGTCAACATCCATTTTGTGTGAGTATGTATGAGAATTGAACAATGTCAACATCCATTTTGTGTGAGTATGTATGAGAGAGAGAGAGAGAGAGAGAGAGAATATGCATGTGTGTAACTGTCCAGACAGTTCCTCTCTCTTTTCTTGCCTTCTTGTCTCCTCACTATATGCAGTTGTGACAAAGTACCTGTTTCTGGCTGTGATCATTGCACACAGGTACATTGCATTTCCCACACTGACTGTTGACTTTATGATCTTTGTTGCTTGGGCAGATCTGACACCTCTTTCTCTTTGGTTGGCCCTGTCTGCTTCTTTCTTGTGGCTGAGTTGTGGCTTTTGTCACCCCACACCTTCCCATTGCTTCAATGATGGGGGTTCGCAGTTGGGGGCAACCTTCCAGTCGACGTCTCATGTGTGGTGTGACAAGCTCTTTTGAGAGCTCATTGAGGAAGAGCCGTCGTGCATTGGTGATACCACTCTTGAATTCAGGGTGCTGAGCAGTGAAAAAGGTGTAGGCATTCAGGGTGGCGATGTCAAGTATGTTGTACCACAGCACCATGGGCCACCTCTGTGTTTGACGCTTGCAGGTGTAGGTGCCAACCATCTGGTCCATGGTGTCTACACCTCCTTTGGTCTTGTTGTAGAATGTGATCACTTCTGGTTTTTTCTTCCTGCTACTTTCATCCACCACTTTGTCATGATGCATCATGCTCAGGAGCACAACAGCCATTCCTTTTTTTCTGACATAGCTGACCATGGTAAGGCTGCCATTGAAGCCAAACTCTGTGCTGTGAACCTCCCTGGACTTGGAAGCCTTCATCAGAGGAGGGATGCCTGGCTTGTTCTGTCGCAGAGTCCCCACAATCGTGAGATCCTTCTCCAGGAGATGCTGTGCAAGAGGCACACTGGTGAAAAAGTTGTCTGTGGTGATGTTGCGCCTTGTGTATCTGAATGTACTGCACAACTGCTGGACAATGTTTTCCCCCAGATTCTTCTGAACTTCTTCCCCTGGTTGTCTCCCCGTGTAAACCGTTCCATCTATTGCATAGGGGATGCGTGCATCACAAACCCAGAAGATCTTCAGACCATACTTGGCGGGCTTTTTTGGCATGTACTGTAGAAACTTGCACCTCCCCCTGAATGGCACAAGCTGTTCGTCTACAGTGACACAATCAGTGGGGATAAATCGCCGTCTGCAGTTGACCAGGAACAGGTCCCATATGTAACGGAAGGCTGCCATGTGGTCTGTTTCCAGTCGAACGGCTCTGGTCCTTTTGTCATCGAAGCGCAAGACACGGCGAATATCTTCAAATCGTCCAACAGCCATAGTGGCCTTGTACATGGGATTATGTAAAGGACTCCCAAACAGCTCACGGACTGATACATCCCAGTTCTTCTCACTTCCTGCAAGAAGGGTCAATCCAGTGAGGGCCATTAATTCATCTTTGTCAACATGTTTCCACTCTTTTCCTCTAGCTGTTGCTACTCTCCGTCCCTCCAAGTTTGTGCACTTCATCACCTCTTGGATGATATTATCAGTGATAAAGAGCTCCCATGCATCTTTTGGTGAGACAGTGGTGGTTAGCCCTGGTGCAGGCCCTGAGCGACTTCTCAGGATGTTGTGGTTTGGTGTTCTGCCCTGGGTGGGAGGTAACTCGCTCCAGTAAGAGCCCTTACGACTCATTCTGTTGGACGGAATTTGGACCTCACTTTCTTCCTCAGAGGACTCACTAGAGGAATCTTCTGTGTCCGCATGATCATGTTCAGTTGGATTCGGACGACCGACACCTCCACCTGGACAATAGTCTGGGTCCTCATCATCTGATATTTCAGATTCTGAGTCCAGTCCTGTCACTGCCTCTTCATCCAGCATCTTCAAAACCATTTCGGCTGTATACCTAGCAGCCATAACACTTTGGATAAGGAAACATAAAAGGAAGAGAATGTTTTAAATGACAAGCAAACCTATTGATCAATATCTTGCTATATAAATAAATGCAAACACGCATACACACACACACACACACACACACACACACACACACACACAGACACACACACAATACATACAGTAAAGTACGTCTGTCTGTCTGTCTATCTATCTATCTATCTATCTATCTATCTAATGATAGCCAGCTTAGTTAGCTAGCTAGTTTCACAAACTATAAAATAGGCAAATTTGATGATAGATGATGAGAAACACATACTCTTTCACACAATAGTCATGGATGACACACACACACACACACACACACACACACACACACACACACACAGTACATACAGTACTGTTAGCTAGTTTAGTTAGCTAGCTAGTTTTGCAAACTATAAAATAGGCAAATTTGATGATAGATGATGAGAAACACATACTCTTTCACATAATAGTCATGAATGACACACACACACACACACACACACTACATACAGTAATGTTCGTTAGCTTAGTTAGCTAGCTAGTGTTAATTTCTTGATACATGATAAGACATAACGTTACTCTTTCACACAGTAGTCATGAATGACATGCACACACATTTCTGAGGAAAAAAATGAAGGTAATACTTACATGTATCAGATCTTGCTGTGTAAAACAATCTTCTTAAGGGGTGACACTTATGATATAGTCTGTGTGGTCCACAAAATATAAGTTCCTGACAGTCACAGTTGATAAGAATCAAAGGTTCCCATGAAATTCCATAGGAAATGAATGCGGGTCATTTTTGACCCACTTATGGAAGTTTGGGGTAGTAATACAAAAACTAAAATTTCTTAAAATGTATAAAATGTAAGTTAAAAATTTAAATGGCATGATATCAGTAACTTGTTTTTTGAGGAATAGCTGGAATATGAAATGATGACAACTTTTCATTATATAGATATTGCAAGAAAACAACCTCACCGGGTCATTTTTGACCCACTTATGCATCTAAGGGTTAAGGGTTGTAAAGTGCGATACTTTAGGATAAAAGATGTGAAACTACAGTGAAGTATGTTTTTTTCGCTGAAACATAATAAACATAACGTGATGTAACAAAAGTCTGCAACCGAAATTACAGGTTTAACTGATGTTTTGCTATGTTGATGAAAGGGAGTCAGCTGATAGGTCACATGATTCTTTTCTCTGAAACCTATTGGTGAATCCTATCCAGGGCACTCTATTTAAACTCCTTTGACCTGCCTACTGTTGCTGCTTCCTCTGCAAGCTGTCTCCACACCAGCTCCTCCTTTTCATGCTGTGTTTGAGTTATCAATGTCATTTCTTTTTTGTCATCGATGCTGGCTCAGCAGGCGGGCAACAGCAGGATGAATATGCAACATACTCGGTGAGGTTAATGATACAAGGATTGTCTGAATGTAGTGATGGTGAGTTGAAGCTTCATGAAGCATTGAAGCTTTCCAGCAAATTGGTTCAGAACAGGGATCATTTCTCGAGGCTTCATGTGCACACGAATGCCACCTGATGGCCAAAGTGTGTAAAACAGGCAGTTGTGATCTTAACCATGTAATCTGTGATACATGGTATTTTGTGTCAGTAATGGCTGTTGGTAATGACTAAAAATAACAATAATAATAATGATGATAATAATAAATATAATAATAACAATGATAATAATAAAAACGAAATATTATTTAAAAAATGTATGACTAATTAACTTATTTTATCAATATAATGTATTTTCCAGTGAGTATATTATGACTATACTGTATCACATACATAATAAACTGTTATTGTATTGTGAATGCATCCTATGTGTATAAACCAATAACTTGGCCAAAAATTGCATTGTGGTGTAGTGTCATATAATATAGTAATGGCAGGAGGGGTAATATTCGTGTTCTGTGTCACTTCTGTCAAAACCTCATGCCAAGATCTGAAACACTTCCCCAACCAGTCACGTGGTTGCTTTCTTTCAGTGAAGAAAGCATTTGTTGTGAGGTGATACAGAGGTAATGTATTAACATGTACTAGAATGTACTTGAAATGTGATATGAAAGAAATGCTGTAAAACAGATAATTAAGTAAGTATTTCTGGTAAAACACTGACAAATAATAAACACAATGTTACAAAAGTAATCAAACTAATCAAAGTATTAAAGCCTTTGCACTCTGAGTCTGTTTTTTGTCTGAAATTGTCACATGTCATGTTTGCACACTAAGTCCAAAACTTTCGTCAGTTGTAAACGTTTTGGGAACAGGTTTGAATTTCTGCTGCTTAGACCACAAAAATGTGAATGATGGCTAGTGTCTGATATTTCTTCATCTGCATCTTCGTGTTTAGCCCAGCTGCTCCCGCTAAACTTGGAGTGCCCCCAGTTTTGACCCATGAATGAACTGAAACAGCCCATCTGACTATGTATGGCTTTCAAAGAGAAGGTGCTAACACAGTGTAAATGCATCTGGATATAAGATTAATTGGATTATATTTTCAGGAAGTATTAAACACATTACCTGCTGCATCCTTTATAAATGAGGAAATCATACTAAACCGTGAGGGGAAATTTTGATGTGAATTTTGATGCGTTGCTAGGGAAACATGTCATCCAAAATCCTGAGGAATTTGGCACTAATGGCTGAATTCAGAGCAGAGTGATATGAAGATCAGATGTGAAGCACTTTATTTTACAAAAGGATTTAACTATATTCATGCACTCTCTTTATAAAAATATATATATAGATATATATATATGTATTACCTTTAGGTGTTTTATCAAATTCACTGATATTCCTAATTTCAAATATTTTCTCATTGAACTGTTAAAATTGCTTTCATCCGCCACCTGAGTAGACATTTTTTCTGATGACAAAAAGTTAAAAGAGAAAATTAGGAATTTAGGGGGAAAAAAAATGGAATCTGTGAAAAATTAAAACAGGGGGCGTCGGTGGCTTAGTGGTAGAGCAGGCGCCCCATCTACAAGGCTGTTGCTGCAGAGGCCTGGGTTCAACTCCAGCCTCTGGCCCTTTGCTGCATGTCACTCCCTCTCTCTCTCTCCCCCTTTCGCACTTGTCTATCCTATCAAATAAAGGCTAAAAATATCTTTAAAAAATTAAAACAGATTTCATAAGATCCTGATTATGATCTGTTTTACAGGTTCCCGTTATATAAAATGAACTGGATTCAAAAGTGTTACAATGAGACTTTGAGTCTGACGTATGACTAGGGTTGGGATCTGGATCCGGTTCTTTTTTGGAACCGGGTCCAAAGTTCCGGTTCCGGAACTGGTTCCATCACATTTGGAGTAACGGTTCCTGCAAACGGTTCCTAGATTGTAAAAAAAAACGTCACGTGCATTTCCATTAGAGTGCGGCACAGGCTGCATATTTTTGTCTGAACCCAACCCGACATTATTTAATTACTAAAGCACTGAGTTTGTGTCACACACTTGTCATGGTTACAGGCTATTTAACAGGCAGGGCGTGCACCGTGGGTG
>NW_026080863.1:1167-3087 GCF_006386435.1 Epinephelus moara | reverse complement strand
ACACCACCAATCCTCCCCTGACCTCCGTCTCCCATCGGCCCCTTGCTGTTCCGCTGCCTCGGAGGATTCAGCCTCTCTTCTTGCTCGCTCAGTATCCAACACCTGGAGTTCCTCATCTGTATATTCGGGCTCAAACAGGTATGGCTCTGCAGCTACTATAGTCCGGAGAGATATCGCTAGGCTAAATAAACAACTGAGTTTTGTTTACAGGCTACATCTGTGCCTGTGCCTGCTCACCGGTGTATCCCTCCGCGGATCACAGCGCAGGACGTACTGACCCCCTATAAGCACAATGCTAACCGCTAAGACCCAGCCACTGGATGTACAGACACAAAAAAGATATCGATCATGTTGTCTCAATATGAAAATAACAGAGAAAGGGCATAACTCCCAAATCGTCGGAGTATTCTTTTAACGTTACTATGAGCTAAAAGCACGTAGCATAAACAAAATTAATTTAATAAGTTTACTTGAAAACGGTCCATCAGCCTAAGATATATCAGACGGCGATGTCTCTGGTGGTGAATCATCTCCGCAAGTATTAAATGAAAAAAAAAATATATATATATATTATAACAATCTCTGGGTCCGTGATTTAGGGCTAACTAGCTTAATAGCTTACGTCTTATTTTGTCAAGCGCAGCTGGTTGCTAGGTAACAGGAACACCAACGGGTTCGGGCGAGAACAACTGGTAATGCATCCAGGAAATCCTCCGCAGACCAGACCGTCCCATTTCGGAGACCGTTCAGTTTGGCTGATTCAAAGGATGTGGCCAACATAGACCATGAAGGCCGCGACCTTCAAAGGCTGTAGCCCCTAAATTGGGACACACTGCTTGTAACAGCAGAAACACAATCAAAAGTCACATCACAGTAACATGTTTAAGGTCTAATGTGTAGGATTTAGTGGCATCTAGTGGTGAGGTTGCAGATTGCACCTGACTGAAATAACTGCTGAGTGTCAAGCAAGTAGCAGAGCTATGGTGGCCAACACAAAAACGCAAAATGCAGAAACAGAAAGTTGTCCTTTAGAGCCAGAGTTAGTTTTATGTGTTCTTAAATATGGTAGAAACATGGCAGACTCCATGGAAGAGGACCTGCTCCATATGTAGGTGGAAACAGCTCATTCTAATGTTGCGTTCACATTAAACGCAGTGAGTTTTTGCACTGTGATATAAATTTTCACGTTGCATTACTCGCACAAATCTGAATGCTAAGATAATTTGTGTTGACTTGCTTCATACATGCGAATAACTCGGGTCATACATGTGTGAAAATGCTAAATCAATGAATGAACTTCGGTAACGCTTCATAAGTCAGCCCGCATTTTAGAGTGTACCTCTCGCCCACTTTCCCACATGTACTTTCCCGGGAGTTAGAGCATAATTCCTCATGGTCGCTTAGCACATACTTTCCCAGGAGTTAGAGTATAACTCGTCAATTATGTAATCTCCCAAAACTTATGGTTTAATTTCCTTATATGAATCTGTATATGTATGAAGTGCAGTAAAAACAAATGCTTTTGCCCTTTGCTCATGGCAGTTGATTCAATCACTTTTATGTAGCCTATGTGTCATCAGGCAATTTCACTCACACTCCAGGGTTTTAATATTTATGTTTTCTTTACATTTCAATGAATGAGTTTGAATATGAATATGTCAAGAAATGGGTCTATATTCTACAAATTGCCTAATTAACGGGCAGGCTGGAGTACAAAGCAAACTTACCTCTCTCAAGTGCACATCTCTGGAAGTCTTGTAGTGCCAACCCAAGGACGAAACACAAACAATACAGTAATGTAATAATATAGCCTACATATATCTTAAAATACACAATAATGAGTCATGAAAAGTTATAAAATGTTTTTATTATTTAATTACACAGAAACCACATGGTAGGTGCTGTTCTCACATCTACAGC
>NW_026080863.1:0-963 GCF_006386435.1 Epinephelus moara | reverse complement strand
CAAAAGAGACCGGGCTGGATTATGAAGTGTGCAGTGTTTGCCTGTCCTTAGTCTGAAAGCACTGGGTAATTTTCCCAAAACTTACAGGGAAACTAGGCAGTACTTTCCACCTAAGTATATACCAACAAAAGAGACCGGGCTGGATTATGAAGTGTGCAGTGTTTGCCTGTCCTTAGTCTGAAAGCACTGGGTAATTTTCCCAAAACTTACAGGGAAACTAGGCAGTACTTTCCACCTAAGTATATACCAACAAAAGAGACCGGGCTGGATTATGAAGTTTGCATTGTTTGCCCGTCCTTAGTCTGTAGCGTGGCACTCAGATGTTAACCCTTTAAAAACAGTTAGTTCAATGCTTCACAAGGTAACAATATTACCAGAAAATAATACAAAGATGAATCAAAGTGTCCCTGACTAAAAATAACAGAGTTCCACTGGTTGTCTTATTCAAGTTCAGTTTTGTTCCTTCTGTTATAAACTGTTCAGTTTAGTTTTAATCCTTTATTGTGAGAAATGCACTTTTTAAGTCACAAGTCAAGTGGAAAAGGTCGTTGTGATACTACTACCACACTGGAGTGTGATGCTCAAGTGATGGAGATGGAAGAATGGATGGGCTTCTGCGGATAATAGGTGATCTTGATCCAACTCCTTGGGTCAAGGCATCATCAACTTCAATTGTTTTATGGTCATAATCAATATCACATAAATACATCACAGTAACACAAAGTGAGCAGATGAATAACTTTTAACTGTACAGGTTTTCTCAGCATGGAATACTTTATCCTGTCTTTACATTTCACATCATGAATTATTAGCCTATTAATCCATAACTTGTGATTATTAAGCATATTAATCAATTACAAATAATTCGTATTTCCTTTGAACTACAAAGTTAATGTTTTTAACCATTTGTTTAACATTTTTCAACTTAATTATGAATAACAAAATCATGTATGCTATTAACAC
>NW_026080862.1:0-2627 GCF_006386435.1 Epinephelus moara | reverse complement strand
GCCTGTAAGGTGTGGACACCCAGTGGAAATGAAACGAACAACTGACTGTGAAAGTGTCGTCACTGTTAGTGTTGATATCAATATTCAAATGTACGCGGGTGACGCAGTAATTTTTACTCTTGCAAAAAATGTTGAAGAAGCTGCTAACATTCTCACACTAGTAACAACTCAAATACAGTCCTGGTTGTCTAGTAACTCTCTGCTACTGAATACTAAGAAAACTGTGTGTATGGTATTCTCAAAACAACCGGTAAAGATACTACATTCCAATATTTTTATAGGAGGAGAAGAGCTGCAGATTGTTCAGGAGTTTAAGTATTTGGGGGTTGTTCTGGATTCTGCGCTATCCTTTAAGAGTCACATCAAGAAAATATCGAATACGGTAAAATTTAACTTGTATAACTTCAAACAAATAAGAGGTTCTCTGACTGAGGGTGCTGCTTTAACTTTCCTGCATTCAATGATTCTTTCGCGTATTGACTATTGTATTATGTGCTGGTCGTTTACTGGAGCAACGAATCTTAAACCTGTGGAGTCCCTGTACAAAAAAGCCTTGAAAATCCTGGACAAAAAAGCATTTTCATATCATCACTGTAATATCCTCTCAAAGTACAACCTGTTCAGTTTTGAAAATTTCAAAAAATTCAAAATTGCCTGAATGATCTATAAAGTTTTACACGGACTAGCACCACCACCACTAAATGATTTTATCAGACAGAGAAGAACTAATGTTTCTATAACGCGAAACACCAGAGCCACCTCTAGAGGTGATTGTGAAGTGCCTTTTAGGCGGACTGCAATTGGACAAAATGTTATGTCGTATGAAGGTAGCAAGCTCTGGAATAGCCTACCACTCNACATGCACCAGCGCTTTATGGTAAGCACTTTCCTTTTTTGCACACCAGCTCGACTGGTCTCTGTACTCTGTTCTGTGTACTTGTATTGTATATGTCCTGAATGATCCGTGTACTTGTATTGTGTTTGTTCTGTTTTTTTTCTTTTTTTCTATTTTACCTGATGTAATAGCAATGGGACTACAGATGGAAACTAGCCTACGGCTATAATCTGGCATATTTACATGTATATGTTCATTAATATGCACTGTCCCTTTTTAAATAAATAAATTGAAATTGGATATTGAAATCACTGCTGACGGAAGGTTGAGACAGACTCAACTCATCCCTGCTGCACTGATGTGTTTTTACAGTTTTGCAGATATTTTAGTGTTGATCATTTTATTTCTGGCGTTATAGCGTAACGTGGTAAATGTGTGTGTATTCTTAATGACATCAACCGCACATATTCTCCCTGCATGATCTAATCTGTGAATAACTTTTATCTTTACTGCCGATTCCACCTAAAATGACAGCTCACGGGAGCAGAGAGGAGGACAGATATAAAGTTTGGCAGCAGCAACATGAATGGCTGAAGGAGATCGCAGCAAAGTTTGATTGGTTAACTATGAATTTTTTTCTTTTTATTTCCTGACATGGTAGCAATGTATAATTCAAATTTCAATAAACATTTTGTTCAAGAAAAATTGGTCAAATGTTTTATCTTTTTACAAGAAACGAGACGAGTCGAATTAACATTTAACGTGACAATCTAATAAGCTTCACATCAAAGTCGTTATGTAAGTTACACTTATCTCTATCTCCCCATCACAGATGTAGACACATGCCCACTGGTGGTTTACCCACATCTCTCAATAATCTGTGTTTAAACACACAACAGCCTCGATGGTTTTTGAACCGTCCACAGGACATTGATTATTTGATAGAAAGTCAAATGCTTCACAGTTTCCTCTGATGATGAGATAAAGAAGTCACGTTCTTCAAACCACAAAGAGAAGCTGCTGTCATGGGTTGGCACAGAGCTGATAAGGTGAGTGGTGTCAGTGTTTGTACGACACTCACAAGCAGACCTCAGAGCAGAATGGCTGCAGTCACAGAGCTCTGCTTCCTGCTGTTTACTCTCATCAACAACATTCATGCAGGAGAACTCATCACCATCAAGGAGGAAGGGGACTCTTACACTTTCCACCTCCCAGAGGACGCCAACTCCTGCCTGATCTCCAGATTTGCTGGTGAGGAGAAGCTTGTCCTGTGGAACACCTCTGACCTCTGGTCCCACAACTCCACAGTACCTGAGGTCTTGAAACGACGACTTTCAGTCATCAGCAGGGAGAATATTTCTTCTTACATCATCCTCAGCCTGACCCATTCAGACTCCGGCCCGTACCAAGAGGAGTGTTGGACCAACGGCAGAGTGACACATGAGAGAAACATCATCATCGTTATTTGTAGTACAATAAAAAAGATGTTTCCATTCTCTGTGATGCATGAAGAAACTGTACACCTGCCATGTGCCGGAGCAACTGACGATCTGGATTTCCAGTGGCTGTGGCGACACAAGAAAGAAGACCAATGGAGCAGAGTTCACGAGGACAATATGACATCAGCGATGGACAATGTAACAGGAGGATTCAAAGTGGTGAACGACAAATTATTTCTCAATGTATCCAACATTACAACAGCAGTCATGACAGTGTTCAACTGTGTGCTGATGAACCAACAGCAGTGTGTTCGCAGTAAACCTGTACAGATTGATCTGGAACAAGAGACAAT
>NW_026080861.1:0-1874 GCF_006386435.1 Epinephelus moara | reverse complement strand
GCACTGCGCCCCCGCCTCGCCTGGTCTGCGAAACTAGAGCCCTTCATGTTATGACACAGATTTGTTTTCCTTTTCTGGTGTGGCAGCAATATGTTTCCATACAACGTAACATCCACTGGTCTGCTGCGTCCTGGTAGGTTGCCAGGTTTGTATGCATTACACTTGAAATCACCAACTTTTGTTTCAAAAACAACATAACTTCTCAACTTCTCAATGTCCAAAAAAAAAAAAAAAAGCAAATACGTAATTTAAGCTACAGTTACTGCATTGCAGGTGCAGTTGCATTAACAGTTAACATTCATGTCTGTTCAGACTCATATGCAGCCATGACAGTAGACAATGCTTCAAGTCTAGGGGCTCTAGTTTCGCAGACCGGGAGAGGCGGGGCGCAGCGCACCTGTGCTTCGCCAACTGGGTGTGGCCAGGCGGTCACCCCCACCTCTGGTATGTATGTAAGATGTTGTAGATCACTGGCAGACAATTGATTGTGTAGTTTTAAAAATAGGACTTGCTAGAAAAGTTATCACTGCGCAAATTGCCCCACATGTGGAGAGGACATGTTAATCTACAGCAGCATTCAATTTTTTTTTTCAGGATTTTAGACGTTAACTGCGCAACTGGAACACAAGCATTAAACAGACAAATAATCAAAAGATAACTATTGAACCTTTGGTGACAACTCAGTGATGGCGAGTCTGTGAGTCTGTGAGGCTGTAGTTAGGAGCAGTAGTGCTTTGAGTAAACGCTACCATGTTGACAGGGGCATGCTGATGTGCTGATGGGATGAAAAGTCAGAGAACCACCAAAGTGCTTACGGTACATCCTGAGGGGAACATAAATGTCTGTTCCAAATTTTATGGCAATCCAACAAATAGTTGTTGAGATATTTCAGTCTGGAACAAAATAGTGGACAGACTGACTTACAGATCGCTTCTCGTAAGGCTAAAAATATATGATCTGAGAAATAATCCCTCCCTTTAGTTCATACTCATTACTTGTGTGTTGATCTTTGTTACTTCAAGCCAGTCATCCTCGCCTGTGAGACATAGTTAGTTAGCTTTGCTAGGTCACATTGTCATCATGATATTTGTTTTATTATCATCATCCTCCAAATTCTCCTTTCCAGGCAGTCCAGTTGTAGAGATATCTGGCACTAAATACACATGCACAGCAGCCACACACCTTTGGGTGTGCACATATGCATATCAAGCTATGTCACTCTGAAACTAAAGAAACTTTATCATGTTTTAAATGCATGATTAAATAAGGGTTAAAAAGAAAGATTACAGGCAGGAAGATTGATGTGGATCAAAAATATTAATATCCTCAAGTCAAGAGGGAGCTATAAAATATCATATCTAGGGAGGAGGAGAAGGCCTGAGAATCACAGAGGCTGGTAGGACTATTTGTTCAACTAGAAATAGCAGTGTGCTATGCTTCATAAAACTGACCCGGTCAATGAGGTAACTGAGACAAATTTCTCAAGTGAAGGACAACTTAGGCATTAAGAATGTTAAGTAATAAGTGAACTCATCTGGATGCACCGGTCCAGAAATGAATGCTCAGTTAGCAAAGCCAGAGAACGTTGGAAATCTTGTTATTTTAATCAATAGATTAAATATAGAAGAAGAAAAATGAACCATATTGTTATTATCTCATATTTTTAAGCCACTTCCTCTTTCTTTGGCTGGGTCAAAGTGAAGGTTATGTTTATTTAGGATGTGTTACCTCCAGCAAGAGACTTAACACACTTCACAACTAGGGATGCACCGAATATTCGGTAACCGAATATATTCGGCCGAATATTGCAAAAAAAACACACATTCGGTATTCGGTATTATGGAATAAGTTAAAAGCAAGGCCGAATAATAGCG
>NW_026080860.1:0-26119 GCF_006386435.1 Epinephelus moara | reverse complement strand
AGTTTATTGGCATCAGCAAAAAAAAAAAAACACAAAAAAAACCAACTGAATTTAAATGCAGCTTAGTTTGATTTTTTTTCAACAGATTGTGTTTAACACATTTGTCCTTATTTTTAAAAGTTCACCTCTAATTACCGTTTCAATTATGCATCAGTTGCTTGTAATAGTTTCGTGTCTTCTAAGACTCAGAGGAGGCGTAAAATAAAATATGCAGAGTGACTTAATTAAAGTGCAGACTGAGCTGTGTGTGGTGAACACTTAATAAGAGCGAGCTCAAAGTCCAGGTCACACAGATTGAAATGAACTAGTTCATGTTCATAAGTCACAATTTGAATTTTGAACTTAAATTCACAGTCACAAAAAAATTATTTAGTTTATGATCACGTTTTCCATTGTTTTAAATAAACTGAATCTTGTGATCATTAACTTGCAAATATTTCTAAGGACTGAACGGATGCTTTAACTTGATTTGTCATTTTAAAGTTGTTGCAGATGTCGCTGATGTTTGGACGTGCACAACTTGCACGTAAATGTGAGATTTTGTACAAATCTGAACTGATTTGTTCATAAAAGTCCTTCAAAAAATATCCATATGAACTGGCTTCAGCAGTCGCTGTAGCTTTGTTGTCCTAGGTGCCGTCAACACAAGCTGTGCATGTTGAAGTTCATAAATTGCAAATCGATGTGTTTTGTTCACCATTTACCACAAATATGAGCACATTCAATGAACACGCTCCGTTTGTGTGTTCATGCACAGCACTGAGTCGGACTGCAGAGGTTTGACGTCTTCTAACAGGTTGTTTTGTTTGCCTGCAGGTGATGTACTTCAGCTCCCTGTTCCCGTACGTCGTGTTGATTTGCTTCCTGGTTCGGGCTCTGCTCCTAAAGGGCTCTGTGGACGGGATTCGACACATGTTCACACCCAAGGTAATGCACGTTTCATGCAAACGTTTCTCTAAACTGTGAAGGTACAAGTTCAGAGAGTCGAGGAAAAAGTCTCTGTGAGATACTCAGCCACAGGAGGGAGATCGTGATTGCAGGGCTCAAACAATTCTTTTCTTTGGTCCATAAAAGGTCAGGAAAAAATTAAGGTGACACCTTCAAATGTCTTGTTTTGTTTAAACAACAGTCCAAAATCGAAAGATGTTCAGTTCACTGTCACTTATGACAAGAAAAAAGCATCAAACTGAACATTTGAAAAGCTGTAACAATAGATGTGACTGATTTCTGCTTGAGCAATGACTAAAATGATATATCGACTATCAGCGATCGATAAATTGTCTCAGCTCTGCTACATGTCGACACACTGCTGTTATTTCCTCTCCTTAATACTGAACATTAAGAGTGAACATCAAGCAGCCGCTGTTGAATCCACTCACTGTTTACAAAAAAAAAAAGGTGTCTGAACTCAAAATTTAAATCTACACTGTAATAGGCTGGCTCCTCGGCAGCAACAGGCCAATGGCACCTCGGGCTGTGGAATCATGTCGCCATGGAAACAGGAGTTACCGAGGCTTTATGTAACCAAGCAGCAGGAGAGGCTCGCTCACAGCAGACTCTGTCTGTCTCGTGTCTGCTCAGTGTCCTCGGCTGACATCTTACAGCTTCAAACATCGCGTCCTGCCTCCATCTTCTGTGTACCTGCGGACATCAAAGTCCTGCTGCGTGTGTGTTCTGCTCTGCGCTCACAACAGTTTGAGACCTTTGTGATAGAAAACTGCACCGTGGAAACTGTCAGGACGCCAGGTGTCATCTGGTGAGAGGCTACACTGAGAGTCTGTCAAAGACAAACAGAAGAACATGTTACTGTGGTCAACTTTTAAATGAGGACCAAAATTTAAACTTTTAAAGTTTTGGCTTTAGCTTTATTGTCACTAGAGCATTTTTATCTTGGAGTCAGGTGAAGCACAAAACACACAGGCTTAGCATAAAGCATATGAATATGTGAAACATGTTCAAAATCCCCCACACCAGCTCAAATAAAACATCCAGCCATTGTCGCCCCACCTACAGCCGAACAACTGTTGCTCAAAATTCAATATATCTAAGTTGGAAAAAGCAGCTTTTGACAACAGTGTTAATTTGTTTGTCAAATTTTAATTAATTTTTTATCAAAGATGACACCAAGATTTCTGGCCTGGGCATCAAGGGTTTGGCGCCAGGGGCCCTAGGTGGTTTGCTATACCCCTGATGGAGTTGGAGGGGCCAATTAAGACCACCTCTGCCTTACTATCATTTAACTGAAGACAGTTTTTTGGCATCCAAGAGTTCACATCTTGGAGGCCGTCCAAGAGGGGCCCATCTATGTTGTTACTGTTATCACCTGGTTCTAATGGGAGGTAAAGCTGAGTATCATCTGTATAGCAGTGTTAAGTGATGTATTGCATGGAAGATGGAGCCTGAAGGGAGCAAAAAAAGAGCAAAGAAGATGGGTCCCAAGAGGGAGCCCTGGGGTGCACCACAGGTGATGGGAGTAGAGGAGGAGAACAGGCTTCCAGTTTGGACAGAGAACATTCCAACTGTAAGGACCAGACCATCGGAGGGCGCTATCCTGGGAATGGACCTGGCGCTCAAGATGGCTCAGGAGAACAGAATGGTCAACTATGTCAAGAGCTGAGCTGAAGTCTAAACGAATGAGCATGGCACATTTACCAGAGTCAAGGGACAGCACATCATTAGATACTTTAAGTAGAGCTGACTCCGTGCTGTGGCGTGCCCTGAAACCTGGTCATGTGATATAGTGATAAAGTATTCAGTCAGTGTCCTAAAATGTTGGTGATCTTGTTTTAAAGAAATTCCTGTGTAAGAAAATAACAGTGTTCACAGATTTGCAGATTTCTGTTTCCATCCTGAAAACAATCACCTATATAAACAGATATGACCGTATTCTTTCAGTGACAATCCTAAATGTAGACTGTGTTTCCAAACTAAGCCGAACTCTGCCTGTGTTGTTTTTTAGTTGGAGATCATGTTGGAGGCCAAGGTGTGGCGAGAGGCGGCCACGCAGGTCTTCTTCGCCCTGGGCCTCGGCTTCGGCGGCGTCATCGCCTTCTCCAGCTACAACAAGCGGGACAACAACTGCCACTTCGATGCCGTCTTGGTGTCTTTTATCAACTTCTTCACCTCCGTGTTGGCCACCCTGGTGGTGTTCGCAGTGCTGGGCTTCAAAGCAAACATCATGAACAGCAAGTGTGTCGCACTGTGAGTAGCTTCTTCTCACATTCATGTATTTATAGACTGAAACTGCATTTCCTGCAGACCATCAAAGAGCTGATGTACAAGACGTTCAGGTGTGAATGTGACTCACAGTGAAATGGTGATTGTGGCTTTTTGAAAGGCGAAGCAGCTCTGTTTTTTTTTTGTTCTTTAGACATTGAAAAGCAGAAAAGGAAACAGTTTAGGGGAAACAGCTTAGAAAAAAGCTCCTGCAGAATGTGTTCCAATGATGTTTCACACTTTTAGAAAACTTAACAGTCTCTGTACGTGTTTTCTCTTTGGTATTTTAAAGTATGAAGGTCAACCCACCATTTGCTAAAGCTCACCCCCAAAAAGTGATTACCCAATCATAGCATAGCAGCCATAACTAGGCACAGCCACAGGTCTGTTAGTCAGCAATACTCTGCATCGAAGACTGGATTTTTAACTTTTCCAGAAACACAGCAACAAAAGTTGACTGTATTAAATGGTGTGTTTACCTGCCCAAACAGGAGCTGCAACTGTTCTGCTACTTAGCTGAAGAACTGTATAAAAGAAGTCGATGTAACCTTACCCATTAGAAACTCGGCATTTTGGCAGTCACCTTCTTGGTTTTTTTGGGCCAGAAGGGACTATATTTGGACAAGAGGTTGGATCACACTAACAAAATGACACTATTAACGTCCAACAACCTCAGTCTATGCTTAACACAGGTTACCAGCCTGACAGTGCCAGGTGCCACTAAGGTATTACGTAATGCTACCCATAAATAGCCTGTTTTCAAAATACACTTCTGTTTTCCCAGGAAATGTACCGTTTTCATACAGTCTCTTTCAAAATAAAAGCACTATGTCAGTACAACACCACCAACTGACGTTTTTTTCCTTCAACAACAAACACACAGTGTTACGTTAAGCCAACACACACACAGGTGGTTGGGTTTAGGAAGAAAGAACAGGGTTTGGCTTTACAATCTTACAGGAAGGGAACACCGGCCTCCTGGGTGGAAGTAGGTGGTATTCAGTCGTTTAACTATCAATAACTTGTCCTGTGGTTTTTTTTAGGAACACCCACAAGATAGTGACGTTATTGGGGAATGGCATTGAAGAAAGCCTGATCCCCCACCACATCAACCTCACTCAGGTCAGCCAGGTCAGCACTGAAGACTACCACAAGATGATAGAGATCATCAGAGGGGTGAAGGAGGACAAGTTCGACGCGCTGGGACTGGAACCCTGCAGCATTGAGAACGAGCTCAATAAGGTACGTGCAAAAACTGAAAGTCCTGTAAGTAAAGAAGTCTTGGTTACTTCTTTACTTACATGAATATAGTAACACTTCACAACACTGCATTCTGGTTAATTTTATGCACCAATTTATGGTGAAAATGTCCTAAATTCTGTCAAAATAAAAGTCCTGCTACTTTCATGGGGACAAATGCACATGTACATATTAACAGGGACACGTCCCCTGCGTCCCCCTCAAAATCTACACCAATGGAAGAAACTATTCCTTTAACTACATTAAAACAGCGTCGTCATGTCTTACTCACCTCTCCACTGCTTCAACTTGATGACGTTAAGCAGCTCTTAAAATCCAACACTTTCTGTGTGTTTCACAATAAAAGCTTCCAGGGAAAGGGAGGGGATTATTCCTGCTGAGCTGCTCACAGGGTTTTAATGTGAAACAGACGAAACATGACAGACGAGTTTTCATGATACCTACAAAACAGGGGAATTAGAAATAAAGGTTCATGAGGTCACCATCTCAAATAAAATTGGGGTTAAATAAAGTTCCTGGCCACTAATTTTTTTTACCTCTTCTTCTTCCTCATGTCTCCCCATCAGGCGGTCCAAGGCACAGGCTTGGCCTTCATCGCCTTCACAGAGGCCATGACCCACTTCCCAGCCTCGCCCTTCTGGTCCGTCATGTTCTTCCTCATGCTGGTGAACCTCGGCCTTGGCAGCATGTTCGGCACCATCGAGGGCATCCTCACTCCGCTGATAGACACTTTCAAAGTCCGCAAGGAATTTCTTACAGGTTAGAGAGACCTCTCAGTACCTCTCCTTTAAGTCATGCAAAGATCAGATGGACTCTAAAGAGCACGCATTTGAAATCTTTCTGTGAAGAGAGATTTACTTTTTATACTTTTTATCAGATTTTTGAACCCTAGCCTGCAATTTGAAGGCATTTTGGAGAGTTCTGTAAAAGGACTGTGATCCCTGTGTGCCAACAAATGTCACGAGTGCAGGATTTATGGAGGTGGTGATGGCAGGGAATCTTGCAGACTTGGGTGGATGCAGGGTTGCAAAAAGTCCTGTGCAAACTTGTTGTATGTTTAGGTTACTTTAGTTTAATCCCTGGATGTCTGTAGAGTCTGAAGCAACTCAAATGGACTCCTCAGCTTCTCCAAAGATTAATGCTTTGGTCTAATAACTATTTACACATTAGAAAATGAACAATGAAATGACATAACAGTGAATCAAACTTCTCATCCATCTCCAGCACTGTGATGTCAGATAAATACCAACAGAAGGAGTTACAACCATAAACAGAAGCTTGTGTTGTGAGAAATGTGTGTATCATAATGCAGCGTGTGGGCAGCTTCTTCCTGCTTCCACAGAAATTCCTTGAATAAAAAGCTGAGACAGTCTGACAGTCATCCAACATACCTTTACTCTGCACTCAGAGACTAAAAAAGGATAACATTTTCAAACTGAGCTTTTCCCATAGAGAGAGGAGGAGATGAAAAGAAATATCTTAGAGAATGATCACAGAAAAGCTGCACCAAACTTGATTAATGATTTCTCAGTGGCGGCTGCACACTACAGTGAACAGATGTGGGCCATGCTGCTGCTCCTTTGACTCAAACTGCTTTAAATGGGTCCCGCTCCACTTACATATGATCCATTTAGCTCCGTTTATCTCGACTCTTCTTATACCAGTTTGAGTGTACACGGGGGGATAGTGGCAATAATTCATGGCACAAGTTTGCTGTTCATAAAGCAGCGCCTTTTACGTATGAAAATAATATGAGTTGAAACGATGTCAGTAAGTTCACCTCATGTATCTGTCAGCTCGTACAGTAACCGACTCTCTGCTCCTCTCCTGCAGTGGGCTGCTGCGTGTTGGCCTTCTCCATCGGTCTCCTGTTTGTTCAGCGCTCAGGGAACTACTTTGTGGCCATGTTCGACGACTACTCGGCTACTCTGCCTCTGCTCATAGTGGTCATACTGGAGAACGTGGCAGTCGCCTGGGTCTATGGGATTGACAAGTAAGTACAGGGTGGGAATCACGAGAGGATCCACGATATGATATTATCACGATAATGCTATGGCGATTTTAAATATGTTGCGATACGCTGAGTATTGTGACAAAATATGTTCTGATTTATGACCTTTTTTCAACTGTAAATTTTGTCCCCAAAAGAAAACTGTTTCATCTAACATCTGTTCATCTCACTGCAGTCATTTTTTGCAGCAGCAGCAGTAAAATGTGTGTAATGGACTAAAAAAGCAACTGATTAAATTATTCTAGTAGGCTACCTAAAGTTTAAATTGTATTTGTCATTTTAATAATTTATATAATAAAAAAAAAATTGATACTTGGCACTGTGTGACGATACGATACTGCCGCACAAAAATATCATAATACTTTGCTGTATCGATTTTTCCCCCCACCCCCTGGTGTCCACACGTAACCGACAGCTTTTCAAGGAATTTTAAAACTAAATTTAAGACTGATTTTTTCGGCAAATAATATCAAATGTAGTCCCGTGCAAAGGCAGTTTAAATCAAATCTGTTTAAATCAACTTCACCTTTTATAATTTGTGATTTAGTTTGATTATTTGGAAAATGAACCCTTCAGACACAGCAGCTTCATTTCTGCAGTTTAGATTTAAATATTTTAGTCAAACAATAATAAAAACCTAAAGTTATATATTTATATAGTCTGTAAATGTTACAGTCTGTTCTCATGGCAGGTTTTGTTCCCTTATTTCCACATGCTGTGAGTGATTCCTGTAAGAACAAGCTGTCACTGACCGTGGTGACTTTAGGAGGTTAAAAACAAATCCTTTGTTTGCCAAATACTATATCTGGATCACTATTTTTGGAACCATATAAACAGCATGTAAAGGCCATCAGGTTTATGAAGCACTTATATCATGAGACCATTGTGAATTCTTTACCACAAAGTTCTGATCTCACCTCCCGTGGCGTCGCTCTCTTTTCTCTCAGGTTCTTTGAAGACCTGAAGGACATGCTGGGCTTTACGCCGTACCGCTTCTACTACTACATGTGGAAGTACATCACACCCATCCTGCTGCTGGTCCTCCTGTGCGCCAGCTTCATCCAGCTGACCATGACGCCGCCCAGCTACAGTGCCTGGATACAGGAAGAGGTGAGTCAACGTCTCCGGCTCGTCTCCCCTGGGACGAAGGTTCAATGGGGGTGGAAGTTCTCCCAAACCTGGAACAAGTAAAAAGCAAATTCAAGAATTCAAAGTAAACGAGGCAGGAGCTGAAAAAGAGGGGAAAGGCAAAGGTTTTACATGTTCAGGCGCTCTTAAACTCTGAGACAATCAACAGGATGTGCAGTCTACCACAGAGACATTCAAGCACCTGTTTGATCACATCAAGAGAAAACCAGTCGTTTTAAAAGCTTCAAGGACAAATGGGACAAAGTGTCCCTGCATGGACTCCTTAATTTGTCCAGTGAGACCAACACACCTCAGCTCACTAAAGCAGCTAATTAGTTTCACCTGCAGCTGAACTGACTCAGGGACATGGATTTACCTCACCTGAGTGAGCAGTGATTGGTCATCATTTTGTCTGAAATGCAGACTCTTAATGCATTTTAGCAGATCTCAGGGTTGACGTGATGAGGCTGCAACAAACAATAATACTCATTATCTTTAATAAAAAACATTTTGATCAAATAAAAATTTGCACCAAAAGTGTAAAATGGTAAAACAGTCTTCTCCAAACAACACTCTACAGGTCAAATATATTCATTTTACAATAAAAAGAATACACAGAAAGCAGCACATCTTCACATCAGAGAAGCTGAAGCTGGTAAATGTTGGGCATTTTCCCTCCATAAATTAATTTTCTGTTTTCTTTTCTCAGTTTTATAGCTCAGTGTTTTATAACCGGGGCCTGAAATAGAGACTGCTTCTGCTAAAATCATAAAAAACATTTATAGACTAATAAAATATAGCGTCAGCCCTCAGAGGAGCCATGTGGCACAATAAAGTCAATATATTTAATAAATGTGGCTGTTTGTTCGGCCGTCACCTCCTGGATAAACTGATCAGGAGATGAACTGTGACACAGCCTGGACGGCTTCTAAAGGAAAAACCTGAGCCAGTGTTTCTGTCAGTGAAAGCAGGGGTAGGAAGAAATCTCCTCTCCCCTCTCTGTCTTAAGCCCCCCCAGATGACCACAGGCATGCACATGCTTCATACAGTATCCCAGTGTTTCTGTACATTAGTTTATTATTTTTTTAATTGTAGAGCAACCAGCACATTCGCCTCTCCTTTCCTCACCCCGCTCTCTTTTTGTTTATCAGACCACAAATGAGACAAGCATTAGCTGCTAGCCACCTCACGCTCCCTTTGCCTCGCTCACCACCGCTGTAGGAGAGCAGGCAGCACATCCTGGGAGAGATCTTCGGTCGGCAGCTGTAGCAGATGACGTTTGGCCTTTGCAAACCCCCCAGTGCCGGGTCTAACCTGTGTAATGGCAGCAACAGAAAGTTTGCTGATCCACCGGAAGGTCGGGGCTGTCTGGTCCCCCCAAGCTGGGGTTTGCATTGGCTGCATACAGGTTGCTACTCGCTCTCCTCCCAGCAAGGTGGTCTGTGGCGGCGGAGAATGAGGTGGAGGATACGCTGTGGTTCGAGGCTCTTGCTAACGTTAGCTAGATGAACATGAAGCTGTGAGCCCTTAGCTCCTGTAAGGAGAAGGCTAAACTATTAGCAACTTTTTCTCTTCATCTCTGAAACACTTCACTGAAATTGAGACATATTTTGTTTCATTTATTGTCAGACTCTGTTTGATCAGTCCGTCTTTCTTTTTTGGGTTGCTTAGTGGTGCAGACAGTTGTTGCCGATGCTGAAGTAGCAACTTTCTCTGCAGGATTCTCTGTCATTAAATCAGCCATTCATCATCTGAACAGCCAATAGGAACATCCCTCCCTCTGAAAGACCTGTGATTGGACAACGTTTCCAGTCACAGACTAGATTTACTAAAGCCTGAAAACAGAACCAAGAAACAAAAAAGTAACATTTCATCCTCTGACACCAGTTACCAACTTGCTGTTTGTCTCCTGTCTGTCCTCCAGGCCAAAGAGCAGAGCTTGCGTTTCCCTGCGTGGGGCATCGTGGTCTGCATCTCCCTGGTGGTGGTGGCCATCTTGCCAGTGCCCATTGTCTTTGCCCTGCGCTACTTCAACATCATCGACGAGAACACTACCGGCATCTCTACAGTCTCCTACAAGAAGGGCCGCATCATCAAGGAGACCGCCCGGCCGGGCGAGGACGACGACACCAGCCTGATCCAAGGCAAGTCGCCCAGCGAGGCGCCCTCGCCGATGCCTGGCAACAGCATCTACCGCAAGCAGAGTGGCAGCGGTGGCCCTGACGCGGACACCGCACCCAATGGCCGTTACGGTATCGGTTACTTGATGGCCGACATGCCGGACATGCCCGAGTCGGACTTATAGACTGACTTTAGTAAGCCCTGCCCGGCCGTCCCGGCTGGCCACTCCTCCCCTCCACCCCTCTGCGTGCGTTTAGTTGGCCGTATCATACATGTATATTTCAATTGTACTGTATATTCTTTGTAGATATCGTAGCTGCTCTCTTATTTGTCGTCTCTGAACCTTACATGACTGTCCACCTTTAAAAAGATAAGGTGTGGGAATAAATGTCATCCTCGTCTTACCCTTCACCCATTTGCTTGGCTGCGTCCCAAACTCATCTCTGGCCCCCGCTCCCTCCCTTTGCTGCCTCCTCCTTGTAGATGCTGCAGGAGACAATGTGTGTAAGCAATAAGGAGGACGCTCCACCAGGCCTACTTGACCAAGAATCTGCAAAGAGGAGTCTGCAGAGGAGCGAGTTGAGGGGTCAGGAGGTCACCTTGGGACCGCACCTGTGTCTGTGGGCTGTGTAAATCAAGCCAGCTTCAAGTCCTGCTGTAAAAAATGGTCATGTACATTATGATCCCAAACTGCTGGCCAACAAGTCGTGAGTGTAGTAGCAGTTTAGACGCTCTGGGAGGCGTAACGATGCAAGACGCAGCAGGTCCTTCCTGCTGAAAGTTCAGGTCAACCCAGTTCAAACAGCGAGAGGATGGCCTTTGAAAACCACTCCCATGATTGTTTGAGACTAAAGTGTGCCTAAGTAATTTATATTTGTTTATAGAATACATGATGGACGTTGTATATTTAAGGTATTCTGTAAATATAATATAAATATTATAAATATATTTATCTTGATAGTTTGGATATCAGAACACCATGTTTTTAAGGTTCAGAAGTACTTCAAATCCTTAACCTTTGTGTCTTTGTTTTTTACTAATGTGCTGTCGATGTTTGTGAGGACCAAGTCCTCCCTGTAAATATTTTTTTTTCCATGAAATGGCTTCAAATGCATCTTTTTTTCCCCGTCAAAATTAAAGATCAAATATGGTCCATACCCTGAAACTCGTGTGATTTTTTGTCCTACAAATTTTAGGTAGTTGCCAAAGCACATGTCACTATATGAAAAGATATCTTAAAGGTCCACTGTGTCAGATTCAGGAGGATTTAGTGTCATCTATCAGTGAGGATTACGGATTACAACCAGCTAAAACTGCTCCTGGTTGGAATTCCCTTAGCGTTCATTGTTCATGAGCTGAGTTTTGTGTTACAAATTGGTGTTTCTCCAATGCAGTTTTGCATGTTGTGGACAGGCTGCTCTTGTAAAGATAAAAGTTATTCACAAAGCATCTTAGCCCTTACGATAGCGATAGCTTCCTAACCTCTTAAGGTTATAAAATGTTAGAAGTAGAGAGAAGGACTTTTAAGGGGCTTAAGAGTTTTTTAAGCAGAGGAGAAAATGCTGGCAACAAGACAGGGAGAACGTTTGTGGTCAGTCTTATTGCGAATATGTTTCCCACTCAAGGCAGTAACACTACAACGCCAGAAATAAAATAATCTAACTCTAAGATATTTGGAAAACTGGAAAAATGCATCAGAGCAGCAGTGATGAGTTGAGTCTGTCTCCACCATCCAACAGCATTGATCACACTAACAGTGACAACACTTTCACAGTCAGCAGTTCAGGGGCGTGTCTCTGACAACCAATCACATCTGTTAAAAGAATGTGTCACACCTAGCAACAGGGTCGACCACACCTCCTCACTGAGGTCAAAGTTTCTGTCCCTTCCTCGCTCAGAGTTGCTGAACTTTCCTAAATCACTCCTAAGCTCAGACTCCTTACTGACAGTTTTTAGTCTCAGTTAGGAGCTCTCAGTGTCTGTGAATACGGCCCCTGATGATTTAAACCAAGAAAACTCTGAATAAAGCTGTTTCACTTGAAAAACAAAAGCGTTTTTCTGACGCTCTCCCCTTTACGGAGGAGCTGCTAACTATGGCGGCTGACATGAAAACATGAATGACCTTATCTGGAGCCAGTCAGTGCTTCACAAAGTCAAGGATGCTTCCTTGGTAGGACGGGTTCTTCCAAGTTGGGTCCAAGACTCCTTCCTAGCATTTGGGGAACACACGCTGGAATAGGCCGTTTATGGATCCTTCACTGACTTTGAGAAGCACCAAGTGGTTTTTGTCTGTTCTGGGCTACTGTAGAAACATGGCGCTCTCTGTAGATGAGGACCATATGTAGATATAAACGTGAGGAAAACACAACAGTTCTTATTTTCAGCTGATTATGCACTAAAGAAAACTCACTGATTATATTACACTCCATTTCTACCAATATATCCCCCCGAATCCTGCACACTGGAGCTTTAATGTAAGAAACACAAATACCACAATATCAAACATGCAATATCCAACATAAATACAAAATGCTTCATGTAAAGAAATCTGTGGGAAAAAAGGAGAAGCAGAAACAAAACAGCAAATTGTATTAAAAAATCGAATAACTAAAACTCTAATTCAAGTATTCAAAATTATAAAAAAAAACAAAATAACACTTCTTCCTGTCCCCCGTGTTCTTTGGTAAAATGATCCTCTGACAACAACATCAGCAGCAAGCCGCCATCACAGTTCATAAACCAGCATTTACTGACAGTTTGACACCATCACAAACCACTTCAGGAAACATGACATAAAACCTTGTACAAAGCCGGCAGATGTCTGAGACGTCCTGTGTTCGGTTTACTGACGTGGAGTGAATGGGCTCACAGGTAAACACACACGCATACACACATAAACACAGACATGAGAATAAATAACCAAGTATACACTTTAAAAAATGTTTTGTTCCTTTGGCTTTCTCTGCAGTTTCAGTTTCTTTTTTAATAAAATCATAATACAGGTAAACAAACATGTCAGTTCATGCGGAGCACAAATCACACCATCTGTGTCCCTTTTAGAAAAATGTCTCCTCACAAATTACAGAGATTGTCCTCTTAGTTCATGTGCATCCTGATTTTTTTATTTTCCTTTGATTGATTCATTGCATCGCGTCCCCTCCTCATCGTCAGTTCTTCATCAGTGCACTTGGATTAAAGTATGGCTGTCAGAAAATGAGGTAAACATCTCCTTTAACGTGTTCTGCTGACACATCGATCCACCGGAGAGTTGATCCCTTTTCCACCAACACTCTGTGAACAAAAGATAAAACAAAATTAATATTACTGCCAATACCACAAATACTACTGCTGCACATGGTGAAGGCAAGATGGTGGAAATTATTATCGTATTATTTTTCTGGATATTGGTGTGAACCACAATGTGGCATATGCATGCAAAATTAAATACACACCAAAAACATTAAAGCAGCTAAAAGGTGTTTTCAACATGTTGTGAAATAGGGCTGCTCCACTCATACAATACCTGCATTTGATCCTTTTCACACCAGGTGTCTGACCCTGAACCCTCCCAGTTCCCCACCAGATCAGCAAACTTTCTGTTGCTGCCCGACGAATGATCAGTTCAACGCCTGCCCGGTTAGCCTGAGCTAACACAGCAGCGGCGCCGGCTAACATCCAACACTGAGCCATTAAACATTCCCAACAAACTCACACTGGCACCAAAACAGCTCAACTCAGTAGTTTAACCCATCAATAAGCGTGAGTTAAAGTTAGCTGCATGATGCTAACAGTTAGCCCTGTCACTGAGTGTATGGCAGACTCTCCCAGCTAGTCTGTGGTATGGTGAAATCAGGTGCAGTGTTTTTTAAAGAGTTCAGCGTGCAGAGATGTCACCAAAATATTTAAAAGAATGGCTACACTACACACTGCTCCATTCATATTGAATAAAGTACGTTATCATATCACATTAGGGTGCTGGTATAGTAATTTTTTAAACTTACCCAGCCTTATTATAAAACGCTAATTTAAAACTGTTGCCTTTCTAAATGATCAACATGAGCAAACAAGACCATCAGAAGATTGTCTTTTTCTGTTACCGCCTGTCCTCGGGTCAGACGCCCTGCGAAATCAGATAAAACAATTTACAGCACGCAGACTGAAAGAGTCCATGTTTACATTTTCCCAGGCAAAGTTCGACAGTGAATCGTTCGTTAGCCAGTTAACAGGAAGCAAAGGAGATTTTTCTATCGAGAATTTTATATTTGACATTATTTTTGGTAGTTACACTGGATAGTGGGGCAGGATCAGCACAGAGAAAAAGACTGAAGGAATAAAAAAGCTAAAAGGGACAGTGATAGATCAGCAGGTGAAAACATGACTCATCCTCAGTCGCTCATTCAACAGATGGAAACTTGCAGGATTTGAAAGGAAAAACTGATTCTGAACTGTCCCTCTGCCTCCTGCACAGGAATGTAATATGTCTGTTTTATTTATAATATACATTGTGAAAATGTGGTTTAAATGTATAATCAGATAAGTTGTGTCTCAACAAATTCCTGCACTGGTCAGATAAAGATCTTTTCGACAGTTCAGTTGAAACAGTTCTGCTTTTGTCCACAGGGGGCGCCAAATTCAACACCAAATGAAAGCTCCTTGTAGTTGCGTTAAATAAAATAATCAGACATGAATCTAAGCTCGGGTTGTAAAGGGAATAAAGTCCATACATACAGATGTGTGGGCTCAGTCAAGATGGAGCTGCTCTCTCATTTTGGCTGCGATCTGCTCTCTTTTCTGGCAGTGCTTGTTCAGGTCTTTGACCTCCATCGGCAGCGTGCTGTTCCACACCATCAACACGGACTCCTCCTCTGAGAGCAGACACAAACTTTAGACCCGACAGCATGACAGCTGTATTCACAAAGTGTGCGACCAACAATGAACCATCTCGCTCACCAACATGATGTGTGTCCTGTGGGATCCTTCTGCCCAAAACCAGCACCACATTCTTCCAGTTTAGTGTTTCTGTTCATGAAAAAATGATCTGCGGTCACTATCGACAGGAGACACAGACGCCTGACAGAAAAATGTGTTTAGATGCAGCATTTCAACATGTAAATAATAAAAGACAGAGAACAGGTGGACAGGAAACATATTGAGTTTAACACGTGGACAAACTGTGAGCAGGACGACGGGTTGTTTCACACATTTTATCACACAACAGCTCCGACACACTCACATGACTCACAACAACAGAGGACAAAAGAAAAACACAGCTGTCGTATTATGAGCTCTTCTTAAGTTGATTTCATTCATTTTCTGACTCTGACTGTTTCCACTGTATTTAAGATGTGCTTTAACAGGTGTGGAGAAAATTTCAGATCAATATGCACGAGGCAATTTGCTGTCATTTATATAGTTGTGTGAGAAAACACTTACTTAGAACTGAAACATTTGATCTGATCCACACATGAGCAGCTGTTATCTACAGTAAAAGGTCATTTAACATGTTGATATATTTAAAAGATTAATCTCTGGCTGTGTGACATCGTTCTGTTGTCACAAGTGTAAAATACGGCTTTATCAGTGCCTTTACATAATCACATTGTTCCCTCCAGACATATATCTGTTAAAACTGCCCCATTGTTTATTAACAATAACATTTTTCTATCACTTTGGGGGTTTTTTACCTTAAAGTCATGCAAGCACAGGTTATAAGGCCAGTTTTCAATATTATAAATACAAATTTATTTCAGTTCAGCACTAAACTTTGTCACCAAGGAGACATAATCTTGGGCAGTTCACATTCTCACCATCTACCAAAATAATCCAGAACGTTCCTCCACAGGGGAGAAACCGTAGGACACACCGATAATGCATGCATATATGTGCCACGTTCTTTTCTGCATTTCCAACATAGATCGACTTTAAGTCGGCCCTTTCTGTTGTATCTAGTTGGAGTGTGATAATATCTGTGAATTATTATTATATATTGAATAAATTTGCCTCTGGACTCCTCTTGCCTCCCATATCATCCTCAGATGACCACTGTTTTTTATTTAAGGACATATTTCATACCACTTTGTTGCTTTGTGAAACACTGTCAGCAGTCGTCAGATATTTATCTTAATACAGTCTCTAATCTGTAGATATTTCCACAAGTGGCCTCGTTCTTCCAGGTTAAATTTTTCCCCTCACCCTATTATATGAAAGAAAATTCCCCCTCTGTTACCTTTTCTTTACCACTCAGCACAATAGACTGTCTGCCTACCTACTTTTTTCAGGATTGTGTCATATGGCAGAATATTTTTGAGTATTATGAGAAAACTTACATTTTTATGTACTTCTTGCCAGACTATTCTTGGATAAGCTTGAATAGGATTATCCATCCATCCATCCATCCATCCATCCATCCATCCATTTTCATCCATTTATCCGGGGCCGGGTCGTGGGGGCAGCAGGCTAAGCAAAGCACCCCAGACGTCCCTCTCCCCAGCAACACTTTCCAGCTCCTCCTGGAGGACCCTGAGGTGTTCCCAGGCCAGATGAGATATATAATCCCTCCAGCGTGTTCTGGGTCTGCCCCGGGGCCTCCTACCAGTGGGACGTGCCTGGAACACCTCCAGCAGGAAGCGCCCAGGAGCAGAGGCGGTCCTGGCTAGTTTTACGTCACCGACGACAGAGGAAATTACTGGACCTGGAGTCGGACTTCTCTGTCGCCGGTAAGCCGTTATCTTGCGCCGCAGAGCACTATGAGCCTCCATCGTATTCCTGTCTGTGACCCCCGTTCAACCCACAACCGCCAGGATTCGCCTTTCCTTTCTGGGCGCCCCAGCGCCCACTCCACTAACTTGACGTGGAAATGAGTGGTAGTCTAGAAAACTGGCCAGTTTTGGGTTTTTTTGTTTTTTTTGGAGGGCGCTCGTGCGCCCTCACATAGATTGCACCCTGGGCGGTCGCCCACATTGCCCATAGCAAAAACCGTCCCTGCCCAAGAGGATCCTGATCTGATGCCCGAGCCACCTCTACTGACCCCTTTCAACACAAAGGAGCAGCGGCTCTACTCCGAGCTCCCTCCAGATGTCCGAGCTCCTCACCCTATCTCTAAGGCTGAGCCCAGCCACCCCACGGAGGAAACTCATTTCCAACGCTAGAATAGGATTAAGCATACTCTAATTATTCCCATTTTTTGTTTGTGTGAGAGCTTCAGTGGGTTTAAAAGGAGAAGTAAGTTCCTGTTCAGTCAGGATCCAGTCCAAAGCAGCATCTGTTCCGCCCCAGTGTCAGGTGAGTTTTGTCGTTTCAATAGAAATACTATAATATTTCATGTTCTCCCTTCTTTGGCCAGCATGATTTGTCCATATGAATTCTAGATCTTCTTCCATCCCAAAGAAAATGGTTCATCATTTTGTTATATCTTAGTAATAATCATTGTGAAATAGATATTGGTATCATTCCAAGGGTTGGGGGTGATGTAGTGTTAAATTCAACTGTTTGCAGCATTATGAATGTCTTTAATTCACTCAAATACTTTAAGAAGTTTGCTGCTGTTTCTTTATAAACCAGCAGAAAGAAAATTAAGACATAAAGTTCATCTTAAAGCTGTGGAACAAAGATGCAAATAAGATGATGACTGAGTGCGTGCACAAATAATCTTTTCCCTTAACTTCTCCTGCGGCACCAAAGATTATCACTATCTCATTTAAAACACTAAGACTTATCCTAATGAGGTCAGTCATAAGGATCGTATTAGTCAGTGAAATCCCTCTGTATTAACATGTGTTATATAACAGGTGTCAGTGTGGACTCCTGACCCACAGGGGGAGCTGTGTTAGTTTTAACTAAATGTTTTGTCCTTAACTTCAGGCAACATGATGCTCCAAAATCCAGTGAGGTCACTCAGTGTCAGTGTGAGGTTTCTGTCATGATGACTATGAGACAGTTTGTGTTCCTCACACAGCAGTGTCTTGAACACGTGACCTCAGGCTGACATCACAGAGAATAACACTAGATGCATTAATGATTAAATAAATAGAAACAGGTTTAGCACCCACCTATGAGCGCAGAGGCCATGCAGCGGATGGAGCGGCAGCAGGGGCCGATGACCTGCAGTGTCTGGTGTTTGGAGATCTCCAGCAGCAGCAGGTGGCCCCCTCTGGTGCCGATCCAGAGAGTTGCAGCGCTCTGCACCAGCAGGGCCTTCACTCTGGCCCAGGAAGGAGCCGCTTCAGTGGGCAGCTCCGCCTCGCTGCCATGCCTGCCTCTGCAGCCAGAGTCATGTCTGCAGGACGAGAAGATGGACAAACACGACTCAGCACACAAAGTCATGTTGTTTAGCATACTTTTATGATCCTGATAGTTTGTGTTAGAAAGATTTTTCTTGCTAAGTGCTGACTGATGTGTCGGTGTCGTTTCTGCTCTGTCAAATGATTGATTAGTCAAACAGTCTTTAACCTTTGAGTTTCTGTTGAAAGTTACAACTCAACTACTTCAGTCTGTTATTTTTTTCATGGCAGGAAACGGATTGCGAAAATGCAAAACACATGACTTCCTGTTCTGTTTAAAACAGGGACTGCAAATGCAAATTAGCTCTAAGCTAAATCAAGCTAAGGTACGGTGCATCAAATGGTAACATTTACGTTCTGAACTGTGAATGGACCCTTTAAAAAAAAAAAAAATAAATAAATTTAAAAACAACAGAACACAATTAAATACAGCAACATGAAAGATATATGTATTAGGGCCCAACCGGTATGGATTTTTTGGGGCCGATGCCAATTCCGATATTATGGAATAAAAAAATCCAATAACTGATATATCGGCCGATTAAATTTTTACGTTTTTCAACTTAAAACCCCCCGAAATACCTGCTTTTGATGGCTTAAATATAGTTCAAACACTCATTACAAAGATATAAATTGAAGGAAGAACATTTTACTATTTTCAAATACTTTTATTATCAGAAATTGTGTGGAACAAGCAGCATATTGTTGGCCCTCATAAATAAGAGTTTGCCCCCCTTTCTTGCGGGGTGCCCCAAGGTTCAGTGCTTGGGCCTATCCTCTTTACGCTATACATGCTCCCTCTCAGAGATGTCATCAGCAATTTTGAAGGTATCTCATACCATATGTATGCAGATGACCTCCAGTTATATTTTTCTTTTAACCCTGATAGGACCGATGGAATTGACTCACTGTACGATTGTATGAATGTAATTAAGGACTGGATGTCTTCTAACTCCCTTCAGTTGAACGCAGCTAAAACTGAGATTTTAATTATTGCACCTGACGCCTCAGCATCTAAAGTGGCCAGCTGCTTAGGGTCCCTCAGTGCAAATGTGCGCCCCAAGTTGAGAAACCTTGGGGTCACATTTGATCAGGCCATGCTCTTCGATGACCACATCAAAACTGTCACTCGCTCCTGCTTTTTCCACCTCAAAAACATTTCCAAACTCAGATCCATGTTAACTTATTCCGAGCTAGAAATGATCATCCATGCTTTTATTTCCTCACGTCTGGATTACTGTAATTCTCTTTTCACCTGTCTCAATAAAACTTCATTAGACCGCCTCCAACTAGTCCAGAACGCTGCCGCCAGGCTTCTGTCCAGATCTCATAAGTTCACTCACATCACTCCAGTCCTGGCATCCCTGCACTGGCTCCCTGTTAATTTCAGGATCCAGCACAAGATTCTAACCATCACTTACAGAGCCCTCCATGGTCAAGCACCTGCATACTTGACGGATCTGGTGTCCTTTCACTGTCCTGTCAGGTCACTGCGGTCCGCTGAAGGCCACCTACTTACTGTCCCTCACACAAGATTAAAGACGAAAGGTGATAGAGCCTTTAAGGCTGTTGCACCGAAATGGTGGAATGCACTACCTCATGAGCTGAGAGCGGCCTCTTCCGTGGACATTTTTAAAAAGCAGTTAAAAACACATCTGTTTAGGCTTGCGTTCCATTAATTGTCCATTGTATCATCTCTGTATTTCGCTGCACTTTACTTTTTATTTGTTTTTGTGTATTTTGCATTGTTTCTGTTATTGTATTTTTTGTATTTTATCTTGTGAAGCACTTTGTGAGTCCTCTCTGTGAGAAGTGCTATATAAATAAATTTACTTACTTACTTACATATGAACAATTTGAACACAAAATAAATCAAAAACATGATGTGCAAAGAGGCAGTAAACCTCTGGGAAATAAAATAATCATGCAAAGTCTCTATGAATTAAGACATTCACATGTATGTTCACAGTACCAGAGTTCTTCTTATTATTGACAACTTAACAGAAGTTGGTTATAGTGCAAAAAGTAACACAAGGACATCATTTCTAAGTAAAACACCATATTCCCTGCATTTTATTAGTGATGAAAATATAAGTGTTAACATCGGTGTCAATCACCGATAAATCGGTCTGGCCCTAATATGTATAAGTACATATGTGTGTGTGTGTTGTACCTGATGATCTGAGCACAGTCGATGCAGTCCACCATCCTCTCGCTCCTCTTATCCCAAACCTCCACAGTCGTCCCAGCCTTACTCAGGTAAATATATTTATCCACAACCATCCGAGACACACACGCCTCACCTGACAACGACCGCTGCTGCCTGAGGAGCACACACACACACACACACACACACACACACACACACACACACAAAGCTTTACCTTTAAACTCAGGCTTCACTCTAATCAAACCTTAATTATTTTCTACTTTTAAACTTTCTCATCTTGTCAAACATGCAGAGATAACTTTTTGAAAAACTCAGATTTATGATCCACGAGTTTTTGATGAGTATTTTATTGTGCTGTCAGACTGCGTCATTGACACAGGTGTCTCCATTGTGTGCAGATAGTGCGAGAGTGAGTCCTTTTTTTTTTTTTTTTTACCGCAGTGAAAATGTTGTTTTTGAAATGCTAAACGCCAACAAGTATGGATAAAAATATGGATGATTCCATCTTTATCAGTAAATTTTGCCTTCATTTGACAGCTCTCTGGAGGGTTTGGAAATGTTTGGATCACTGGAGTCAGAAAACAATCCAGCTAATTTTACAAATGGTATAACACTGATAGCATCAGTGTAGCCAGACAACGAAATATCAGGTTTGATTTTAATGAACAGACATGCAAAAAAACACAACAAGCTGACACGAACCAAAAAATGTTCAGTTTCCAAACCTTTCTAATAAACTCTGACCTACGAGCTGCCTCTGACCTCTGACTGCCCCACAGGACACAGACTCACTGGAAGATGAGGTTTGGTCTCGTGTCGATGTTCTTGCAGACGTCGTATTCGGCAGTGAAGGAGAGGATCTTGGTCCCGCAGCCGGCCCACACAGACCTGCTGTCCAGAGAATGCATCGACTGACCCAGACACATGACGGGCGTGCTGACGTTTCCCACGGTGAGAGTTTTAACCGGCTGCCCGTTCTCCTGCTGCAGGGACAAGAACGAGAAGAAATGAAGTTCCAAACTGTTGCTGGACGAGGTCGGAGTGACATCTGAGCAAAACCTCAGAGTGCCTTCGAATGAAACAAACAAACAAAAATCATCTTTTATGGCTCATTAATTTAATATCTAATATTTACCTTGAGCACAGAGTCCTCATAAACAGTGAGAACTCCATCAGCTGTTCCAACCAGCAGGTAATTCTTTCTTTGGCTGAGGAGAAATGAAAAAGGAGGTTAACTCTCCTCCAGCCTTACATCACTTCGTAGTTATGTTACAGACACTTACGTGCGGCGAGGGTGGACATGGAAGTACAGCGAGGTGACGGCGTCTGTGACACTCTGCAGGTGGTGCCAAGTCGACGGGTCCTGAGTGCTGATGACCACTAAGGAGCCAGACTGGGTGCCTGCCACCAACCAATCACAGGCCTCTGTCGGGATCTGGACGGTCACGAGACACAAGACGGGACTGGTGTCGACTTTCTGGAGGAGTGAAAGAGAAAACTTTTAAACATGAGTCAAACAAAGACATATTTTCATTGTGAAAATAAATTACAGGGCGACACTGAGTCTGTTACAGAGCAGGTTCAACTGGTCCTTAACTGTGGTGTTAAATATGTGAGGAAGCACTGCTTTGTGTGACATGACGACTCTGTAATAACTTTAAATGGCTGTTTGGACTGAACATCCACAGACAGCACCTCAGACCTGCTCACCATCACCACCACACTAAACTCCTCGGAGAGATGTTACAAATTTACATCCTGATCCTCTTCCAGTGAAAGTGTAACATGTTTCATCAGAAGAGGAATGAGACGGTGATCCAGCCACATGTCACCTGATACTTCCTCATACTACTACTTTACTGAGCCAAACATGACAAAATGAAAGTATGACAAACTGCAGTCTGGGCTGATGCTAATATTAAGAACTGATTTTAACTTTTAATTACAGCATTAAAGTTTAGTTTTAATACATCCTCTCTGTATACATTTAAGGAATAGTGTTTTTAAAGTTTTTTTTTGGTTCTGGTATTTTTGTATTTTTACTTTTTCTTTTTAAAATAATAATTTCAAATGCACAAATGGAAATCTGACACATTTTTCTAACTGCAGCTGCTCTGTAATCTGAGTATCTGTTAATAAAGACAAATCTTTTGCAAAAAAAAAAAAAAAAAGCCCAGCCAATAAAAGAGCTCATTTAGTTTTTGTTAAAAATAAATAAAACCATGAAGATGACCCTCCATGCTGAGGTGATCAGCAGTGTTGTTAATACCTGTGTGGTGACCCTGCTAGTGTCCAGGTCCACGGCTGTGATGGAGCCCTGTCTGTGGGTGCTGCTGCCTCCACCCAGCCAGGCCGTGTGGCTGCTCGAGGCTCCGTCCCTGCAGCCGGAGCTCACTGTGAAGCACTCAGCGTTGAATACCCGAGGAACCACCAGCTCCCTCATCAGGCACAGCATCTCTCCTGAGTTCAGCCGATCAAACACCTACACACATCACACAAGACACAAACACTTTATTTTGTTTTAACTGGCTCTGAAATCTCATCAAAGCCTCGGCGTGTTTCTGCACTGCTTCCTGTCACAGTGTGTTTGTCTTCCCAGCACCACCAGGGGGCGATCTTACAAAGCTATGCCTTCTTTGTGCCTCTGCACAGTAAAAACAAAAACACCTTCTCCACAGTGTTCAGGTCCTGACCTGAGCAGACGTGGGTCGACTCTGAGGGCTCTCCCTCAAACAGTCCTTCATCAGAGCCTGGAAGCCCGGCCAGGGTGACACACCGTAATGTTTTACTGGATCTGTGGGCAAGACGGAGAACAGGTGAGGTCATGTTTGAGTGACCTTTGGTGGCAGAAAATTACATTTTGTGTATTTAAATATCCTGAAGAATTCAGGTCCAGCATCACATTTAAGAAATAAGAACATTTGTTTAAATTAAAAAGTCTGATCTCATGATGTGTCTCCTAAAATAATTCTCTCAGCACAGCAGCTTTAAAAAGGACGGTGGCTGACACCAGATCATACACCAGCACAACAGACGTCTGTCAGTCTTACCTGGCAGTTTTCCCTGCACTGCGACCTCATCAAACTCACTGGGGAACTTCATGCCGTCAGAGATGCGCTCACCACAAGTCAGCAGGTCGTAGAGCAGCAGGCCGAACGAGAACACGTCAGCCTGCTGGTTGTAGATCACGTTACCTCGGGCGACCTCAGGGGCTCTGAAACCTGCCACATACACAAATATCAGTATAAAAAGCGGAACAAAATGTCTCCTGCTGAAAAATCTGGTTTGTTATAGGAACCTCAGGTCAGATAGATATAATCAGGATGTATAAAGTCTGAGGAGGCGTCTGACCTGGCGTGCCCTCAGAGCTCCTCACTCCCATGCTGCAGCAGTACTGAGCGATGCCGTAGTCGGTGATCTTGGCGATGATCTCAGAGTCGGTCTTGAGGTTGAATAGGAGGACATTATGAGGCTTCAGATCCCGATAGATGATCATGGCGGAGTGAAGGTACCTGATCACACAGGTTAAACAGGGACCTGAACATTTTCTTTTCTTCACACAAAATTTGATGCCTACGATGTTAATGACAACAGGTCTGCACTTGGCTTACCCAAGAATGACACAGTATTGTATCATACTGTAATTAAGACTTTTACCACAGTTTCCAAAACAACTGAAACGTAAAGTCACCCTCCATCTCTCTGTACCTGAGTCCGTCTGCCACCTGCAGAGAGATTCTGTGCTGGAGTTTTCGGTTCAGGCCGCCGTTCTCGTGTTCAAACAGTGAGTCCAGTGAGCCCCGCAGAGCCAGCTCCATCACCAGCACCTGAGGATACGAGCCGGCTGCCAGCAGACCCACCAAGCTGGGGTGACGGAGGCGACCCAACACCGCCAACTCCTGCAGGAAAACACGACATGAAAAGAAGTGAAGTGACGAGCGATGGAGGCCGAAAACGACAGGTTAGAAAAGAGTGGGGGCCAGAAAAGGCTGCCTGATTTTGTAGACTTGGTCATTTTTCCTTGAGATTTGTGTTTCTAACATCAGTAAGTGAGTCAGCTACGAGTTAAATGTTTTCTTTTATGCCTGTTATGTGTTTATCATTATTTCATACTACATTGTGCTGCAGCCGACAAAGCTGACACCATTAAAAGTCCAGTTATGAACGACATGGATCAAAGATGTCTGGCTATATTTTAACTATCAAAGAACATTTATCCTCATAATTATGGTGCATCTATATTTCAAATACAGTGATTTTTGCAGGGAAACTCATCTGCTCTGTGCAATGTGCTGTCAAAAATAGACAAGGGCTGTATTCTGATAGGGTTCTGAAACATGCTGCAGTGCATCTGCAGGAATTACAAGAACTGTCTCCAGTGGTTTCAATCTACTCAGGCGGCCACGTAGCAGCTGGAACATGGCTGCCTGGAGGAGATCTGCCCTCTACTGAGTGAACTTTTCTACCTTCAATTTTCAGTAGTTAACAACTTGTAGAGAATCTCCTGCACACTGTCTAACTTGCAAAATTCAGTAACTCGACCTTCATCAGACAAACAGCAAGCAAATGTTCAGTGGTACCTGTCTGAGGAGTCTGTTGATGTAAAGCTCTGACGCGTGCTTGTTGAATATTTTCACGGCTACTTCTTCATTTTTGTAGACACTTCGATAGACGGTCCCAAACCCTCCGTCCCCTGTAAACAAATTAAAATGTATTTATGTGTTTAACTTAATTTTTTAAAGGCATTACCAGAAAAAGAAACTGATACATTTTTGACCTAGAAAAGCAAACGGAGGAAAAAGCATGGAGATCCTTGTCTTGTACATTTTTAACAAAACTGTCAGTTTTAATAATAAGTTATTTAAAAATAGAAAAAAGTAAATTGTTATTATATGTGGAGCCTGAGGCAGAAGTACCCAGTCTGTTCTCTTTCGACATGTCGACATGCAGCTCTTCACTGTCCAGTATGGTTCCTGCAGGCTGGTCACTCAGCAGCAGGTCAGGAGCGATCTGAGAGATGGGCAGCGTGCAGCTAGGGTCCTCCTTGCTCGGCAGCAAAAAATCTGTGATCGACCATCATGATAATCATTAACACAACAGATGTGACAAATCTGGAGCCATGCATGTTGGATGATAGTAGGATCCAAACACAATGTTTTGTACCTGACTTTTACAAATTAAAGGAACATTCTTGAATTGATCCTGAGGAAACAGGTGCTGTTTGTTAGTGTGATTCATGTACCCTTTTCAAAATATGGAAAGAGGTCCTCAAGCAGAATCTTGCTCCACTCCTGGCCGTCCTCAAAGCTGTACTGAGCCCACTTCTTCAGCAGAGCCTCTCCACTGCCGTGCATGTCGGTGTTGAGGAGGCCAGGAAACCATTCCTCCAGCAGGGAGTCGATGTGATCCACCACCTGACCCAGCAGCACCCGGCCTGGACGGAAACAGACACAACAGTCAGCTCATGGTAGAGATATTTTATGTGATGCAGGACTTTAATTTTTTAGAAACAACGACACCTTTGCGTGAGGAGGGCACGGTCACCCTGACAAAGCTGGAGGGGTTCTCCTCCTCCGGGGCAGCCTCCACCAGACAGTAGGCCTCGGGAGACCAGCTCAGGTACACGCCTCTCCTCCAGTAGATACGGTTGGGCCGCACAGGTTTTTCTGAATAACACACAGCAAGATTTGTTTTTATCTGCATCTACAGAGTCGCTCCTTTGTTGAAAGAGTGTCTAATGTCAGTTCAATCTACCTCTTCCACAAAGTAAGTAAGAAGAAACCTCCAGCAGGCGGCTGATCTGGCGAGACCAGTAATCCATGGGGAAGTATGGCATCTCGTACAGACGCACAATCACCTCTGAGTTCTCACAGTGCGGCAGCTCGATCACTGGCCTGTGTTTGGACAAACTGTAAAGCAAGAGATGAGTGGAGT
>NW_026080859.1:0-3519 GCF_006386435.1 Epinephelus moara | reverse complement strand
ATTATTACTGTCCCCTTACTGCACAAACTGTAAATAAATCTTTATTCCTGACTATGTGACGTCGCCATGAATGTGTTTCTAGTTAAAATATTGATTTTTTTTTTTTTTTTTGGTAGATTGGCTTATGGGGTGATTTTGAAGGAGTAATTAAGTTAATCTTCTCTTAAGTGGATGTAATATGTAAAGATGCCATCTAGACCGTTTTTCTTAGTTTTTTTTTAATTTTTTTAAAGTCTATATTTTGCTTTACAAAAACGTGAAAAAGCAGCTGTGACCAAGCAATCACGAGGTGAGTAGCATTGTAAGCATAATTAATAGCGATATACTTCAGTTTGTCTGTGTGTTTTTGTATGCAAGCGGGTCTGCTGCGGTCTGCTGACAGTCCAAAATGGCGGCGGTAGGACGAAACCATGGGCGAGTCTGTTGCTATGGGGCATTCTATTGAGCTTCGCCTCTTGGTATCCATGCTCTTTGGTAGTAGTGCAGAGAAACACAGACGCCAAAAGGACTTGTTACTGTTCCTACAGGTAAGATAATCAGAAATCATAAACAGAACAACACATGAAAGTGATATGACAAGTGTTAAAGCCTTAGACTGTGACTTTGATGTGTAGTATGTTGTAACGTAACTTTGAATGGAGATGAGCGCACCGAGTAATGGCGGCCTGTTAACTTCCGCTACCCCACCGGATACGTGTCAAGTAAGCCAATATGGCAGGCAATGCTAATGATATTGGAAATGGGTGATGAAACTGTCTTTAAAAAAGGGAGAAATGTACAACAGTGAATTAAATACGATTAGTGAGGTTGGTTTGAAGTTAGCCCTTGCTAATGTGTGGTGTGAAAATGTGTAAAACCCTTTATTGTGTATGAACGAGTGGAGGCTATTAACACAGATGCTAACAGTAAAAGCCCGCTTTCACTGCGGCTCTGACTAATTGCAGGCCAGGAAGACAGTACATAATTTCCAGTTACCGAACAAGAGCACAAAAGATGCGTTTTACTACAAATTGTCCTGCTGTGTTACAAAATAAGAGTTTACATGAATGCCATGATTTCAGTATTGAAGTTCATTCATATTTTTGGTGACCATTGAGTTAGAGAGAATAATAAATACAGATGATTTAAAGACAGTAATAAGTTAAAAGGTTAAAAAGTGAAACAGTTAATGTGATAATAAATAGAGATTAAAATAAGTTCACTGAATATAAATATTTGTAGTTAAAAAGGTGTTGGTGATGTGATTACCTAACTGTAACTTGAATGCTTTTGATGTGTTTGAAATGTACATAATATGTGTTTGAAATGCGCCTGTCACTAGTAGAGTGAGACGTCAGATCGTCGTAGTCGTGCAGAGAAACACAGACGCCAAAGGACTGATATTGTGCTTGTTACTGTTCCTACAGGAATAAAAAAAAGGTTAATATGCTACACGAAGAATCGGCCACTGTGTCATTCTTAGAAGTGTAACACTTGCCTTGATAGACAAACTCCTTCAGCCAGTCAGTGTAACAAAACACCTTCGTCACCAGTAGAGCCAGTTAATAAATCATGCTTCTGCCAGTCGGAAGAACGGTGAAAACATCTTTTCCTCTGAGAAACTCAGTAAGTGCATACTCTTGTTCTTGTTTAATTGTTGTTATTGACTCTGTTTCTGCAACAACTTAACGTATTACAGTGTTTACTCTGCTAATGTTAGAGTTAGCGCTTGTTGCTTCCCGAGCCATCATTACTGTTCTGCAAGCTGCGGCCTGCCTTTTACATCATCAACTATACCGCAGTCCCTGACTGGCTGCTTCCATTGTCAACTACCGTGCGGATCCCTGATTGGATTTTAATTTCTGGAAAGTGTTTGGACCTTCACCAAGTCCAGACTGATACAGAGAGCAAAACAGAACATTGAGCACGTGTAAACAGGATGGTCTTACCAGGATACGCTATATCTAATTGTACTTGCTGTTATTATACTACAGAAGTTCAATCTTCTTTAAGGACACATAAACTATTCCACATCAATTTTCTGTCTTACAAGAATGCCATTACATTGTTCTTTGTGTCATGTGTTTTATCCATCACATGACAGTTGTTTGACATGGGGACTTTCCGCTCACATGGAGCTGAAGAGGATGTTGAAAAGAGAAGTAACATTCTGCTCTCACCCTGGTGAGTTCCAATGAGATAGCAGCTGCCATCTTCCCTCCGTAAGACTCAGAAAAGATGTAGAAGGGGATGCTCTGCACAAAAGAAAATCAACTTATTGAAAAAGAATAAAAATCAAAGACTGCTCATTATTACAGTGATTAATACATACAGAGTTCACAGCTTATGTTGGTTGTTATTGCTCTGGAGTTTGTACTGATGAAAAATAAACTATAACATTTAAAAAACTTAAATCTAGCTGGCAAACATTAGGCAGCCGAACAAGGTTGCTCTGGGTTGGCCAGTATAAGCAAATATTACAACAAGTGCAAATTCACAATAGCTGCCTATCAAACATGTTCTATATATACTGCTCATAGAAGAAGCTGTCTAGAAAGAGCACATTGGCACTGGCATCCTTGCACATTTGTGTGAAGTTTTATCATAATTACGTAAGAATTTTTGAGTTATTGCCAAAAACATATTTTGTGAGGTCACAGTGACCTTGATCTTTGACGACCAAATTCTAATCAGTTCATTTTTCAGTCCAAATGGAAATTTGTGTCAAATTTGGAGAAATTCCCTCAGGGTGTTCTGGAGATATCAAATTCACTAGAATGAGATGAGTGAATGGTCACAGTGACCCTGACCTTTGACCACCAAGTTCTAATCAGTTGATTGTTGAATCCAGGTGAACTTTGTGCCAAATATGAAGAATTTCCCTCAAGAGGTTATTGAGATATTGCGTACACAAGACTGAGACAGACAAGGTCACAATGACCCTGACCTTTGACCACCAAAATCTTATCAGTTTATTGTTGAGTGCAGGGGGACATTTGTACCAAATATGAGGAAATGCCCTCAAGGCGTTCTTGTGTTTCACAAGAATGGGATGGGCCGACGGACATATGATGTATGGTTGGATGAACAACCCGAAAACATAAAGAGTCCAGATACTGCTATCCCCGATGCTGAGCCATATAAAGTGTTGGGAAACAGAATGTAGTGCTGGACTGATGTACCTGGAACTCTGCCCTTTCTGTAAAGAAGTGTTGGAGCAGCACCAGCATGTCTGAGGCAACCATGGACACATTGGTAGCATAGCCGTCTGGCCTGTCAGTGTAGCTGAAGCCAGTGCCCACAGGGTTGTCTACAAACAATATACTGGCTGCCTGCACCTGAAAAACACACACACACACACACACACACACACACACACACACACACACACACACACACACACACACACACACACACACAATGTTGGATTTCCTGAATTTGAATAGACTTACACAATACCATCCTCAAAGTTACAATCAGAGTAGTCTGTGGTAAATATGCATTAAAGAACTTCAATCAATCAATCAATCAATCAATTTT
>NW_026080858.1:0-1051 GCF_006386435.1 Epinephelus moara | reverse complement strand
GTCAGAGGGTCATTCTGACAAAGAAAATAGGATCTCTAATTGAACACCAGCAACCCTACAAAGGAGTTGGCAGAGCCTCCAACTCCCTCACCAAACAATTGTACACCAGAAAAATGAGCAGCAAGCCACAAAACACACAACACAATTCAGCTTCCCTGCGGTGTATTATACAAAAGCCCAAGTGCAAACAACAACCAACAACAATGCAAACAATAATAACAACCTGCACAGTTCAAACCCCAGAGTCACTCTCTCAGTCTTTTTACACCTTCCCCAGTCAGTCAATATTTATTCAAAACGAGTCTCTCCAAAAGTGTCACGAGTGAGACCTCCTACTTGTCAGGGCATCTTTGCACATGAAAGCCAGACTGGCGTTACCTCCCCTTCAGACAGCGCTCCGATGCAGAGGAGACGGCAGCAGGCTCCCGGGAATTGTCGTCCAGGGCGTTGAAACGGCGGTTTATGGGCGGAACGGCGGGATGGAAGGGTGAATCCGGATGGTGTGAACAGGCGGACTAAAGAAATGGCGGACTTTACACGCTGCCAGGGATTGACAGACTGGAACGCGGACACTGGGACGGTCTGAGCCTCTTCCTCGTTGAGTCACCCAGTGAGTTCGGGCCATCTTGTTTTAAGCAGCCATTCATCCCATTGGGTGTGCGTGTGTGACGCAGGAGAGGTGTGTCCTTAAAGGTGCTGGTCGCCACAACATTAATTAACATGATCACTTAAGTCACATAAATGTGCCAGATTTAGCCATACAGGCTAATTTTCATCTGCAGTCCCTGGCAGGCTGATGGTACAGTTGGTGGTAAGTATGGTTAGTAAGTATAGG
Organism: Epinephelus moara; assembly: GCF_006386435.1. Lineage (NCBI taxonomy): Eukaryota > Metazoa > Chordata > Actinopteri > Perciformes > Serranidae > Epinephelus > Epinephelus moara. Next base: position 216 of record NW_026080858.1, on the reverse strand, counting down.
CCTATTCAATCAGCCTGAAAATAGAGAAAATGTTAGCACTAGGGCTGACCCAAAAAATTCGAAGCTTCGAAGCTTCGTTCGATGGCACGGGATTTGATTGTGAAAAAAAAAATTCGAAGCTTCGGCGCTTTTTTTTTCTCGTTTTTTGGGGGAGGCCTTAAACGCAACACTAACCCCGTCAACAAGCCACGAGCGCACTCAGAGCCGCTCTGAGTC
>NW_026080857.1:0-4798 GCF_006386435.1 Epinephelus moara | reverse complement strand
TAATTCACTAAGCCTCGCCTCCAACGCAGCAAACAAGCTACACTTATTACAATTACCACTGTCGCTAAAGGATCACCTCAGCTAGGGATCTGTCTGACGCACCTTGCCGTCCGAATCTACTGTGGTGTGGGGGGAAAAACACACTGTCATTGACATCTCAATTCATTCATTCATTCCTTCATTCATTCATTCTGTGTAAGCTGACCATGCTACTAATCGTTTCTGGTGTCGTGAAGATCACCTCGTGGTCTATCTGACACACCTTGCAGTTCGAATCTACTGTAGAGCGGGGGGAAAACACACTTTCATTGACTTCTCAATTCATTCATTCATTCATTCTGTGTAAGCTGACTAAACTATTTGTTATTATGATGAACCAATAGGGAAAGGAACCCTTTCAATTGTTTGTCCCAAATGTGTGATTTACAATTGATAGTCAAATTGGAAATAGATGTTGTTGATCGTCAAATTGGTAGTTAGGCTAGATGTTAGCTTTAGACAATAAGTTTCACATCTCACACACTTAGCCTTTTAACTTGTGTGTGTGCCTATCTTGATACAAAACGGCAAATGTCAGACATGACAGGATGGGCTATGAGCCTGGTTTTCAGATGTAAGGCGCTTATTCGACTTTGAAGACAGAAATAGCTACATATTCCTAGACTACACATTTCAGAGATCTTTATGTGTCAGTAGGCTAGCAGCTAGTGCCACAGTTGTCAGGAGAGGGGCTGTCAATAATACTTAGTAAATATATGAGCTGAACAGGCCTTTAGCAGCTCCAAGACTAAACATCATACATTTGTCAATCTAATGAATAACACACACGCGAATCAGAGAGACTCGTTTGACTAACGTTAGTTTAATAATAAATATACATTACAATATGGGTGATTCTTCCTCCTCCTTAGGGAAGCGCGAGCGAGGCATGCAGTCACGTGACGGCGGATTTTGGCCTTTTTGGATTGGATCAGGGACTTAACCAACGAGACTGGATAACCTCTGGCTATCGCCTCATTAATATTCATGATTTTCCCGGATTCAGCCTACGAAAAACATATTCGCTACAGGGAAGCGTAACTGGGGGACATCTTAGAGCCCATGCTGACACCCGACACCTGCAAGAAGAAGTCACTGTCAAACATGAAGTAGTTCATAGTAAGCACAATTTCAATAAGTTTTAAGATACAGGCTGTGCTGTGCATGTTAGGCTGTGCAGATGTTTGAGCATGTGTCTGGAGAAAGACTTCAGCTGCTCTTAAACGCCCTTCAATGGGCACATTGGTATATAGGGACTCTATGTCCATGGTCACCAGCCGTTGGTGATAGTGGCTGGGGGGAACAGTTTGTAATGTCTTTAGAAAATCCATAGTCTTTAGTGTAGGAGGGGAGAGCTGACACACACGGTTGGAGGAAATAGTCAATGAAGGCTGAAATTTTCTCAGTTAGTGAGCCAATGGCAGCCACTATGGGTCTGCTAGGAGGGGTGCCCACATAGTTTTTGGGAATTTTAGGTAAAGTATAGAACACTGGAGTGATAGGGGTGTTGACCAGCATGAAGGTAAATTCCTCTTTGGTGATTTTTCCTTTGTCCAGAAGGTCAGTGAGACAGTCATGCACTCTAGTTTTGAAGTCTGTGCTAGGATTTGATTGTAATTTGCAATAAAATGATTGATTACTGAGCTGTCTCTTAGCTTCTTGGTTGCAAGCAGATCGATCCAAGATGACCAGTGCCCCCCCTTTGTCTGCACTTTGAATGACTATGGATTTATCATCTCTTAAGTTGTTCAGTTCAGTGTGTTGAGTTTTTGTCAAATTGTGCATGACTTTGTATTCTCTTTTTTTGCCAGGTTGGATACATCTCTTTCAACCAGTCTGCAATATGTGTCAACAGAAGAGTTTCTGTGTTTGGGAGGGATGAAGGTGGATTTACCTCTGAATTAAGTTTTGGGCCTTGTGGAGGTGTTGGAGTGGGCAGCCCGCCCTGTCTCAGTCTGAGTCCAACTAGCGAGGGCCGTACCTTGGGTCCCTCGAGAGCAGGCCAAATGAGAGACACTGTTTGACACCTGTTTATTGTTGTTGAAAAATTCCTTTAAACGTAAATTGTGGGAAAATTTTGCAGGACGACATATACATCAAAGTCTTTACACTGTGTGGTAGGACAAAAGGATAATCCTTTATTGAGAGCAGACATGCAGTCGTCAGAGATGGACTTACTTGACAGATTGATAACGTTTATCTTCTCCATAGCTTGCGGGTGTAATGGGGGTTCCTTGTAATGTTTGCACCCCCTCCTGCATTTCTTCCTCCTCTGCGGGTGGAAGATTGATGTCCTTATGTGTGATGTGTTCGTTCTAAAAAAGAGGATTCTTGGAGAGAGGCGCTGGATGTTGAGTCCATCTCGAGTGAGGAGGTGGAAACAGCTGGGCTGTAATGGCGGCGCCGTTGTTGTCTCCTCTGTGTAACACTTTTTACAGGTTAGTATGATTGATAAATAGTTAGGATAGCTATAAACTGACTCTGGGCTAACATCAGAGGGTTCTAGGTACGACTACCGAGCCTTAAGAAGTGAATGTCAGCAGAGAAAGGGACCACACAATAAAGTGACTGGACCCACACAATTAAATTTAAAGGTGTATTGTACAGAATTATAAAACAGCAATTCACAGTCCCTGCCTATCTATATAAGTCGGCTTCCTATAGTGCACAACCGCACGTTAAATTGGGCCCAAAACAAATAAAATTGAAATAAAGGTGTCCCTTTAAGAGATTCTCCTTGAGAAATAAAGTCAAGGGAATAACGTTTGTCTCCCCTTTAAGTGCACTTCTCCTTCAAGGGAAGGAAATGAAAGTTCCTTGATGTTCCTTAAAGTGTCAGTCTTATCTGTGTCTTGGATGAATGGAATGAGTTGATGGTCTTGATGTTCCCTGAGGACGGATCCCACAGCTGGCCACACCGTGGTTCCGGTCCATCCACAGGCTCGGTTAGCTTGCCACTGAACCCACAGGAGTCCAGATCTCGACTGATCCAATCCTGATCAAAAAACAATCTACGCACACAGTGCAGGGTGCATACGTTACTATCGTCTCTTTCTATTTATCTCAATAACTTATTTCCATCATTCAAAATATTTCCCACGTATAACCAATTGCTCAGGATATACAGTAAAATCATGAAGTATCTCTTGTAATCACTATTTATCTTTTAACAGCTCGTCTCTATATATATATTTTTAAACATGCATTAAATGTAAGATATTCTTCAAACATACATTATTTTTAATAGCTTATATTCCTTTTTTAAACCATTTAGATGAACTGAATCACCACTTGTTTTATTCAACATATGCATTTCAACAATCAAAATCAAATAATTTAACGGCAACTGAGTCATAAACATCAAAATGAGTGAATGCTTCTACAATAAAATGACTTAAGTCAACAGAACTGAATGTAATGCACCTTTAATGCTGAACCACGCTATCACTGCTTCACTGCAGTACTAGGGCGATAGGTAGCTTAGCTGAGTTAGCTGCAGTGTTAGCATCCTTTTTTAAATAACATTGGAACATTAGCTGTTAGCATAGCGCGAACATTATTAGCTATCTTTTTTCCAAACATATTTGGCAATTACCGTGATATTATCTGTACCACTGTACTGTTAAACATTAGGCATCATACCTCCGACTGGTTTTTAGAAAGAAACAGTATCTGAACAGGCATCATGTAACCAGTAACAAGCCAACATGGCGCTTAGACCTACTAGCAACTAGCGGTTAGCATTTTTAGCATTCTTAGCAATCCTTACCGGAGCTCGTAACAGGAGGGCTTGCTAAACAGATGTGGCTCCTTGCGTAATTTCGCACATGATTCAGGTCCTGATAAAGAAACAACTCATTAATAGTTGGTATGAGGGGATCATAGTTTTATAACTTTTATGGCATATTTTCATACCGGGAGTTCTTCTGTTAGTTTGGTGCGTGCTTTTCAGGGCAACGTCTCTGCCAGAAAAGAAGGAGGAGCCAAAAAGACAGAATCTTTACACTGTGATAGAACGTGTGCGCCACCCTCTGGCGGGCAGGGGACCACACATCTAAACTACATACTTGGGTTTAGTAGTCACATATTTCATGTGGGTTACACTCTCCCCTCCTGAACTCATGCACGTCCCTGTGCATTGCAATGTTCAAATGGTTATCACTTGAGGGGACAGGGCAGGAAAATGAACAGGCCCCTCACTGTCGCTTATGATATCTTCCCAAGCAGTTGTCAGCCCTTGAAAGAGTGACTTCACCACAGTGACTAAGGGGTTTCCCAGTTCGGTCCCAGTCAAGTCGCCAGATCTCCTCACAAGGTCATCGGTGCCCGCTTGTTCCTCTGTCTCCTCTGCACCTGTCTCCATTGCAACTGTCTCCTCCTTACTTTTCTTCCGGCAGGCCCACGCTAGGGGAACAGAGGCACAAGACGACGTTTTACAAAGAAAAGGCTGTAGTTTATTTTCCAACAGCTCAAGAGATAAGATACAGATATGGACAATCAAACCAAAAACAACATGACAAAAATAGAGTGAAGCTTCTCTTCAGGGTAAACCAAGGCCAAAATAATGAACAAATTGAAACTTACTTCTCAACCAGTCTGTCTAGCCCTGGGAGGAAACAAAGAAAACAAACAAAATTACAAAAATAAACCTGACTCCCTAAACAGGAGAAAAAGGGGGATCAAAAGAAATGGCAGTTTACCCCTACTGCTTTTTGACAATCTATATGTAGCAGCATAGAGGGCGCTGCTCTTAATTGAT
>NW_026080856.1:0-1667 GCF_006386435.1 Epinephelus moara | reverse complement strand
GATCAGGTGGAGAGATCCACCAATCAGTCCTCTCCGGAGAAAATCCAGGAAGAGGAAGTTTGGGAGTGGCCTATTTGAATCCCTTTTGTTTGAGACCATGCTGCAAGGTGAGTGTGTTTGCTGATCCTGTGAGTTTATATATCTCCTTTAACTTTACCTTATATTGGAGTTATGCTATGTAGCGTGTGAAATAGAGCAGGGGTCCCCGATCTTTTTTGCACCACGGACCGGTTTAATGTCGGCATTATTTTCACGGACCGGCCTTCAAGGTGTGGCAGATAAATACAGCAAAAATAAAATAACACGACCGGCATAAAAACGAATGTTAAGTGCATGAAAAATACAACTCACCATAACGCTGAATCAGTGGGAGCCCTGGGCTTGTTTCTCTGCAACGAGATGGTCCCATCTAGGGGTGATGGGAGACAATGACACCTGCAGTGTGTTCCTTATGTCCAGTCTGCTCCGTAATTTTGTCTTGGTTGCTGTCACTGCAGAAAAGCCCGCTTCACACAGATAGGATGTTGGAAATGGTAGCAGGGTTTTCAGTGCTCTTGTGGCGATGTCAGGATATTCTGGCTTGATTTTCATCCAGAACATCGGCAGAGTTGTTGTCTCAAACGTACGTTTAAGGTCACCGTCATTTGCGATCTCCAGCAGCTGATCCTCTTGTTGCACAGACATGCTCGATTCGCCCGGTTTGTTCACAAACGGGTCGCGGATCCATTAAGCAAAGACAGGTGGTCACGCACCAGCTGGGTGAATGCTGGCCCAGGTGAGGTGTCCTCCAAAATCCCTGCTAATGTTTGAAATATGTCAAATATTCCTCTGTCCACTCGCCGCCCCCACAATTCCAGTTTGGCTTTGAATGCAGCTACTTTATCTGCCAACTTGAACACAGTTGTCATTTTCCCCTGAAGTGACAGATTCAGTTTGTTGAGCAGACTGAATATGTCGCACAAGTAAGCGAGTTTGGTGACCCATTCCTTGTCACTGAAATGAGCCGCCAGTGGCAAGTTTTTTCCGAGAGAAATTTCTGCAGCGGCTCTCGTAACTCAAACACTCTGGCCAGTGATCTTCCTCTGGATAGCCATCTTATTTCTGTGTGTAAGAGAAGGCGTTTGTGCTCTGCATCCATCTCCTCACAAAGCTGCTCGAACAGATGGGAGTTGAGCGCATGTGCTTTGATGAGGTTAATAACTTTAACGACATCATTCAATACACTGTGAAGTTCAGGTGACATTTTTCGGCTAGCCAGCATTTCTCTGTGAATGAAACAGTGCATGGACTCACATTCAGGTGCAACCTCCTTAATCCGAGTAGTCAAACCAGAGAGCCGTCCAGTCATAGCAGCAGCTCCGTCCGTGCACACACCGACACAAAAGGACCAATTCAGTTTTCCTGATATATAATCATTCAGAGACTTGAATAGTTCTGCGGCTGTGGTGTTGGTTGGCAACAACAGTGCACATAATATATCCTCATGCACATCCTCCTGATAAAGGTATCGCACATAAACAAGTAGTATTGCCTTGTTGTCAATATCAGTAGACTCATCAACCTGGATTGCGTACTACGGTGACTTTTTAATCCTCTCCAACAATTGCGCCTCAATGTCCTCCGCTGCATGTCCGGAGCTCGCATGTACGGAGCCTGGGTTTGGTTGA
>NW_026080855.1:0-1771 GCF_006386435.1 Epinephelus moara | reverse complement strand
TCAACTGAAATAAATGTAGAAAGATTTTAACAGATGAAGTTTTGGTTCCATTTTTTACAGGGTCCTTAAGAGTGGGGGGGGGGGGGCGTAAGGCCTTTTTGATTTAAGTGATTTGATTATTACTTAAGATTAAAGAACTTTGTGAGTTAAGAGCTGAACACAATCTATATTCACAAAGTCTACACTTTCTGAAAACACTAAATTTACACTGATTTTATATCATTACTTATCATGACTTCCAGCACTCAACCCAATTAGAAAATAATAAATTAAAAACATAACATTACAAAATTGTTCTGATTGAGCTAGGGGCCCCCCAGATATTTCATAGTCTAAATAAATGTGCAAAGTAAACTTTCAAATTCATTACATATAAGTATGGGTCCTGCCCTACTGCTTTTAAAAAGAAGACGAGTGACGTGCAGTGTCACAGTTAACATGCCTCGGCTCCACAAATGGGTACCTTTCCCAGTGAAAGATGGTTTCAATTAGTGCATTCTACTTTGAAAGAATATATGAACTACCTTCTTTATGTCTAGAGTAGAATATCACAGCAAATCTGATACAGATATCATAGCGGGGCCACTAGACACTTTCTTTTGAACTGCAAATCATAAATTCACGACAGAGGCTGGTCACCTTTAACTGTTACTGTTAAAAATTAAGCCTAAAGCCCATTTCACTAAGCATTGTAAAAAAAATAAAAAATAAAAAAGTATGGAAATATAATACAAAACAAAACTGTTAAAATACTTACATATAATGATATGGTCAATCATGTACTCAAAAGTAAACGCAAGCTTCAACAGCAGCTAAAGGTATCTCCTTCACCTGCAAACGGGAGAGGATGCAATTAGATACTGAAAATTCAGAGAGGAAAAAAAGTCACTTCAAATATTTTTAAATCAAGCTTATCCTTTACAGGGTCGCGCGGGGCTGGAACTGATCCCAGCTGACATTGGGTGAAACGCGGAATATACCAGGTCGCCAGTTCATCACATGGCTGACCCATAGAGACAAACAAACAGGCTCACATTCACACGGAAAGTTTGGAGTCAACAATAACCTGTACGTGTTTGGAGTGTAAGGAAGTCGGAGCACCCAGAGAAAACACGCAGACGCGGGGAGAACATGCAAACTCGGCACAAAATGGCTCCAACCACAGAAAAGCCCCAGTCAGCTGGCGGGTTCAGAGAACGAATCTTCTTGCTTTGAGGCGACAGTGCTAACCACTGCACATCGTGCCGCATTTAATGTTTAGTAGCATTAAATTTACCTAAAACCGACATCTGCTCTGTGACGCTACACCGCGCTACACACTAATTCACATTTCCGTTAGCATGTAGCTCACGCAACTTTCGGCTAGCAGAGGCTCGTTCAAGTTCATAAAGACTAAAAACAACAACAACAACAACAACATAATGGCCAAATACAAGACGACCTAGGTTATAAGACCAAGCATATCCACTTACCAGTGCTTCATTTCAGTATATTGCGTTTTAAATTACAATCCTTACTGGTCCGCTAATCCGAAGTAGTTGGTCGTTGACAATTTATACTTCCTGTTTTTACTCGCGTGCAACACGCCGCACTTTCTGTATCTGCTTCACAATAAAAGCTTCCCGGTGGTTCGCCGACAGAAAGCTTTTATTATGAAGCTACAGCAAAACGAGCAGTAACGCTAGCTTCACCAGCTTGTAAAATAAGTTTAATATCTGTAAATTCAGACAGCAACACAAAACTAACACTAATCTCTAAACCACAGAGACTC
>NW_026080854.1:0-1440 GCF_006386435.1 Epinephelus moara | reverse complement strand
AAAGACACTGAGGAGAGGAGAGGTGGAGGAGGAGGAGTTTCACTCAACTCTGTTTTCATTTATAAATCAACTACTTTATGTATGTGGTTTCACATTATAAACTTTTCCTTCTGCTCTTATGAAACACATCTTCATGTAGCTTTATGAAGTCTGTTAATGTTCTCTAAGTATTAAATCTAGTTTTGGTATCACATGAATTGTTTCTGTACTTTATAATATTTTTCCATAAAGGACCAGTCACACTAAATAAATACTCCTTCATGTTTGTATAGTCTTATGTGAAACATGACTACTGAGGTTATAAATAGGTGCAGTAAACATGGTCAAGTCTCGGGGATAACATCGTGTAAATGCAAATGTTTACTTTATGTTTACGACACGTTTTCTTACTATGAGACCTCCAATTACTGATCTTTGTTTAAGATGGTAAAATGCTGTTTCAGTCATTGCCTTGATGAAACTGCTGAAGCTCAGATCTGAGTCTGCTTTAAACACCAAGTTTCTGATGAGGTTTTTGTCTTTATAGCTGTGGAATCAAGCTGATCAATGACTTTCATTCTTTCCTCTTTTTACTTCTTTACATTATTTCCTTAAATAGATTTAATTCCAGATATTGATTTTCTCTAAGCATTGATAGAGTGAGTCTGAGCGACTATGGTGACTTGGTGAAAGAGCTAAAAACATCTGAGTGTTGTCTACGTAGCTGTGATAACAAACTTTTTTTTTTTTTTTTTTTGATTTTTTTGGGGCATTTTAGCCTTTAATTGATAGGACAGACAAGTGTGAAAGAGGGAGAGAGAGAGGGAGTGACATGCAGCAAAGGGCCACAGGCTGGAGTCGAAGCCGGGCTGCTGCGGCAACAGCCTTGTACATGGGGCGCCTGCTCTATCCACTGAGCCACTAACACCCCACCAACCATGATTTTAATAGAATTAGCATGTACAGGTTGATTAAATGTGGCCCAAGAATCGAGCCCTGAGGAACTCCACATGTCATGGTGATCCCTCAGATTATAAGCACTCTGTAGCACTCTACATATCAGTATGTACAGTATGTGCAAACAGCATTAATGAGCAGGATGTAAAGTTAATGAACTGATCATTTCTCACCTAAACTTATCAACCTTTCTAATAAATCTTCTCTCACTGACGTAGCATGTTGCATATTAACGGAGACCTGTGTTTTCCTCTGTTTATAAGTGTCAAAAGACACGGATGATTAATGTAAAGAATGATTTTTTTTCCAACAGTGTAATAGATCTTGTGGTTAACATTTAGGACGGACCCGGCGCCACGAGGGGGCGAGGCGGGGCACTGCCCCCTCAGTTTGTGTACCTTAGTAAATTTTTGTTTTGTGTACCTTAGTAAATCTGCAATAACAATAAAAATACTGGTCCAACCGACCAGTATTTTTGTTGTTTTCTTTAACATAGTGTTATGG
>NW_026080853.1:0-1599 GCF_006386435.1 Epinephelus moara | reverse complement strand
CTAAAATCTGCTCAACTCTGCTCTACTCTACTCTGCTCTGCTCTACTATACTCTGCTCTACTCTATAATCTGCTCGACTCTGCTCTACTCTACTCTACTCAACTCTACTCTACCCTACTCTACTCTACTCTATCCTGCTCTGCTTTGCTCTCCTCTACTATACTATGTTCTACTATACTCTTCTCTACTCTACTATACTCTGGTCTACTCTATTCTGCTCTGGTCTACTCTGGTCTACTATTCAGCTCTGCTCTTTAATCTGCTCGACTCTGCTCTACTCTACTCTGCTCTGCTTTGCTCTACTCTACTATACTCTTCTCTGCTCTACCATTCTCTGCTCTGCTGTACTCTACTATACTCTGCTCTACTGTAAAATCTGCTCAACTCTGCTCTGCTCTACTCTACTATACTCTGCTCTACTCTAAAATCTGCTCAACTCTGCTCTACTCTACTCTGCTCTATTCTGCTCTGCTCTGCTCTACTATACTATACTATACTATACTATACTATACTCTGCTCTACTCTAAAATCTGCTCAACTCTGCTCTACTCTACTCTACTCTATTCTGCTCTGCTTTGCTCTACTCTACTATACTCTGCTCTACTATACTCTTCTCTACTCTATTCTGCTCTGGTCCATTCTGGTCCACTCTACTATATTCTGCTCTACTTTGCTATACTCTGCTCTACTCTGCTCTCTTCTACTCTGCTCTGCTCTACTTTACTATATTCTGCTCTGTTTTGCTCTATTCTACTATGCTCTGCTCTACTCTGTTCTGCTCTATAATCTGTTCTACTCTTCCCTACTCTATTCTGCTCTGCTCTATAATCTGTTCTACTCTGCTCTACTATACTTTGCTCTACTCTATAATCTGTTCTACTCTGCTCTACTATATTCTGCTCCAACTGCTCTACCATACTCAGCTCTACTCTACTCTACTCTACTCTACTCTACTCTACTCTACTCTACTCTACTCTACTATGCTCTACTCTACTATGCTCTGCTCTGCTATACTCTATACTGTGCTTTACTCTGGTCTACTTTATAATTTACTCTTCTCTCCTCTGCTCTACTCTATACTGTACTCTATTCTGCTCTATTCTGCTCTGTTCTTCTCTACTCTGCTCTGTTCTACTGTGCTCTACTTTATTCTACTCTACTATACTCTGCTCTACTATACTCTGCTCTACTCTACTTTGCTCTACTCTGCTCTGTTGTACTCTGCTCTACTTTGCTCTACTCTGATATACTCCGTTCTGCTTTACTCTGCTCTGCTGTATTATACTCTGCTCTGCTTCACTCTGCTCTACTTTGCTCGACTCTACTATACCCTGCTCTACTCTGCTCTATTCTGCTCTGCTCTACTCTACTGTGCTGTGCTCTACTTTATACTCTGCTCTACTCTACTCTAATCTACTCTATTCTACTCTACTCTACTCTGGTCTACTCTATAATCTACTTTTCTCTACCCTATTCTGCTCTTCTCTAGTCTGCTCTACTCTGTACTCTTCTAGGTCAAGTTCAAGGTCAAATTTTTTTATATAGCACATTTAAAACAACCGAGTTTTGCCAAAGTGCTGTACAATCTAGAAAGCACTA
>NW_026080852.1:0-2163 GCF_006386435.1 Epinephelus moara | reverse complement strand
CCAGCAGCTCTCAGATGTTTAAAGGACAGTCTGTGTCTCTGAGCTGTGAGGAGGACGACAGCTCTGCTGGATGGACTCTGAGGAGGAACACAACCACAGACACCAGAAGTGAATGTGGAGCTGACTGGGGAGAACCTGCTGGTTCTGTCTGTAACATCGTCTTCATCGTCCCATGGGACAGTGGAGTTTACTGGTGTGAGTCCAGAGAGGGAGCAACCAGTAAGAGCATCAACATCAATGTCACTGGTAAGATCAGACTGTTGTAATATCTGCAGTAAAGAGTTTACTGAGGGATGATCAGATCAGTCACGTTCACATTTACATCATCAGACAAAAAGAGTTGTCCTTCAGCCTGATCTCACTCCCACAGCTTTAACATAAAGTGCTTGTCAAATGCAGTTTGGCTTTCCACCAAATATGTAACCGTCCACGTTATCATTACATGTTCAGAGCAAACCGTACTTTGGAGAGCATAAAAATATGTACAGAGAGGATGACTCCAACAGACACCATACGTTGCCCCAGGAGAGCGGCACTCAAGACCAACAAACAACACCGGTTGTGGTGTGTTTGGCTCTCAAAGCTGGGCTTTTTTTTTTTAGAGACACACTGCTGCTTTTACATTTGCGTTTGCACTGAGTGATTTTTGTGACATCCACTATCTTTTGCTGGCCATAACTAAGTACTGTTGTTTTGGTTTTTTAAATGTCTGTTAATTAATATTTTGGTGAAAATCCAGTAAATGCTGCATACAAATTATATACAATTACAAAACAGTAGAGAATTCACATATACAGACACATAAAGAACAACAGGACCTGCACAGTAAATAAACAGTGTAAATATCACCAAAGGTACACAGCTGCTTGATATGGTGATTATGGACATCTCACAGTAGGTGTTATTGAGTTATTATAGCAGAGGGTAATCTGTGAACTGTAAGAGCCTGTGCCTGGCACAAATAGATGCTGAGTGCACACCCCTCAGTGCTCCTAACTATTGCTCCTCCATTAAGGCAATTCCCAAGCTGATTAAAAAAAAATAATTTAAGGATATATGAAATTGATTAGACATATAGGTATAGATAGGTGAATAACCAAGTAGTCTGTTGCCTAACCCTAACCACTGAGCCACTCTGCATCAAGATACAACACAAAAGGCTGCCACCAGCATCATTTTAGTAACACCCAGGGCATTGGCTCCTCCCTCATGCAGCCGAATCTCTGTCGTGACTCTTGTCTCCGGGGCGTTCAGTGTCCCCACTGGACTCTCCACCTACCATTTTCTCCTGCTTCTGTTGGCACTCACATCAGAATGCACATTGCCTCCAGAGCACACCGCAGAGTCATTTTGTTTATCGTTGTTTTTTAACTCAATACTGCCCTGCTGGTGATTGGCGGAAACACCAAAAGACAAAACCAGAGCAGTCCCAAAGGGTGTGAACACACAGTGTGTTTGCAGGTTGGAAATGACCAGGTGTCCATATTGTTAATTACTTCTGTTCTAATGTTTCATACTCATGTGTTGCTCTTTAAGATACATTTGTAGGGAAAGTGTGCCCTTAATTTAAATAATTCTAAATTAAATGTTGTGCATGATTTGTGTTATTGACGAGGATTTATTTTCATCTGTGTGTCTTTGTAAGTTGAGCTTGGTGTTACACGACTTGTAAAAGTTGACTCTCATCACAATGAACCCTCCTGTGACTCGAAGCCAGCACCAGACAGTACTAGAAGAGAAGCACAGAGTCAAAATCAATATTAAAACAATAAGAAACATAAATGTGCTGTAAACAAACAAGTCAAATGTTAAAGACTGGGCACGACGTACAGTTATCTATAAACCAATCAGCAGATAAAGTGCAGACAAATACAGTTGTTGTGTCTCCAGTTGCTGCAGGCTGCAGCTGTACGTTACACTCACATGCAGTGGATGAAATGCTGTAGTTTGTCTCTGTGTTGAGGTGGATCAGTGATCCTGCAGAGTCCTGTCCTCCCTGTGATGGAGGGACATGATGTCACTCTGCACTGTAAAACAAAGACGTCCTCCAACCTCTCAGCTGCTTTCTATAAAGATGGCTCCTTCATCAGGACTGAGCCTGCAGGTCACATGACCATCCGCCATGTAAACAGGTCTGATGAAGGCCTCTACAAGTGTGACATC
>NW_026080851.1:0-1338 GCF_006386435.1 Epinephelus moara | reverse complement strand
AGTTTCCCAAAATCCTGTGGGAAACACTGTATTATTATATATTATTAATATAATGTAATGTATCTACAGCCTGATACACAGTCAGATTCCACCACTTTATCTTCATTAAGGAAATGTAAGTCTGATAAATGAATAAACTTTTTTATTAACTTTATGGTTAACTTATTGACACTTTCCTCGCTCTGACTCAGGCTCTTCTTTTAAAGATAAACGTGCACATACACATGCATTAATATCTCTACATCCACTGGATTAAAATGGAGGCGCTAGTCAGAGTTTGTTGAACCTCCTACCTGAAATACCCCTCAGGTAGGAGGTTCAACAAACTCTGAGTCTAACCCTGAACTCTGAGTTGACTTACCCTGAGCTGGGAAACTCTGAGTATCCGGTTCCAGAACAGCTGATTTGAATGAGTTTAATCAACTCTGAGTAGGTACACCTTGAGTTAAGCACGTGCACAACCACAATAAAAAGCCATCATCAATGGAGCCCCGATACCTTGATTCAGTAGAGGCCACGAATATCGTCGGTCCCCAAGTAGGTAGCCATCAAAGTCTCCTGCAGTTATAATGGATACATTTGGTTGTGTTGAAAGAGAAAGACAATGAATGATATTTGCACAAAGCTTTGGGCTTCTTACCACGTGCAAATCTATTGCTCAGACTACACTCATGGAAGATCCGGGAATCATGGACGCAGCCTGGCCACTTGGCCTCCACATTAGTGATGATATGTATTGCATCACATTTGATCTTGACATGCAGAGGATGACATGTTAGTTGTATATTGTGATGTATAGTCTGTCACTTTAAGATAAAAGGCTAGTTAATGTACCTGAACATTAATGCTGTGGAAGGACTTCCTATTAACATAGTCCCCCTCATTTTCTGCTGGAGCAGTGATGGGTGTTTGGGTGCCATCTATGCACCATGAGACTAAAACAATAGCTAATAAATGATCTCAGTCTGAGGTTGCAGCAGAATGTCTCTAACATAATATTAAATATAATATACAATACAGAATATGATTTTAGAATACTGTCTGATTTCTACATCAGTTACCTGCAGTCCTGTGGAACTCCTCTTTCATGTTCCTCAGAGGTTTGTGCCCAGGGAACACCACCATGATGGTGGTCTGAAGATCCTCTCCCAGAACTCAGGGTTTCTTAAAGAAAACCTGTCAGCGAGCAGGTTAGGTTAACACACTCAGTTGCCATGGTGACTGACTCAGAGTTTGACTTACCTCTCTGTCTGGAAGTGAAAACCCAGAGTTTCCCTCATCTCAGGGATAACACGCTCAGAGTGTCCCTCATCTCAGGGTTAACACACCCAGAGTTTC
>NW_026080850.1:0-1382 GCF_006386435.1 Epinephelus moara | reverse complement strand
TTTGACTAATCCTCAATGGTAAGTCCTAGAGGGAAGGGAGTAGTGTGTAACCCCCCATTTGTGGGCACTGCGAGTCCAAGGGTAGCAGTGGCAGTGGCTAGGACAGGGGGTTTTAACCAGGATCAGTTTTTGACTGATCCTCAACGTTAAGTCCTAGAGGGACGGGAGCGGTGGGTTTGGGTTAGGGTTAGGATAGGGGGTTTAAACCAGGATCAGTTTTTGAATGATCCTCAACGGTAACTCGNGACAGGGGGTTTTAACCAGGATCAGTTTTTGACTGATCCTCAACGTTAAGTCCTAGAGGGACGGGAGCGGTGGGTTTGGGTTAGGGTTAGGATAGGGGGTTTAAACCAGGATCAGTTTTTGAATGATCCTCAACGGTAACTCGAAGAGGGACGGGAGCGGTGTGTACCCCCCCATTTGTGGGCGCTGCGAGTCCAAAGGTAGCAGTGTCGAGTGGCTACGACAGGGGGTTTTAACCAGGATCACTTTTTGACTGATCCTCAACGGTAAGTCCTAGAGGGACGGGAGCGGTGGGTTAGGGTTAGGGTTAGGATAGTGGTTTTTCACCAGGATCAGTTTTTGAATGATCCTCAACGGTGAGTCCTAGAGGGACGGGAGCCGTGGGTTAGGGTTAGGGTAAGGATAAGGGGGTTAGGGTTAGGGTTAGGGTTAGGGGTTTTTAGCCAGGATCACTTTTTGAATGATCCTCAACGGGAAGTCCTAGAGGGACTGGAGAGGTGGGTTAGGATTAGGGTTAGGATAGGGGGTTTTAACCAGGACCAGCTTTTGACTGATCCTCAACGGTGAGTCCTAGAGGGACGGGAGCCGTGGGTTAGGGGTTAGAGTTAGGATAAAGGGGTTAGGGTTAGGGTTAGGGTTTTTTTTTTTTTTGCCAGGATCAGTTTTTGAATGATCCTCAACGGTAAGTCCTAGAGGGACTGGAGAGGTGGGTTAGGATTAGGGTTAGGATAGGGGGTTTTAAACAGGATCAGTTTTTTGACTGATCCTCAACGGTAAATCCTAGAGGGACCGGAGCGGTGGGTTAGGGTTAGGGTTAGGATAGTGGTTTTTCACCAGGATCAGTTTTTGACTGATCCTCAACTGTAAGTCCTAGAGGGAAAGGAGCCGTAGGTTAGGGTTAGGGTTAGGATAGGGGGTTTTAACCAGGATCAGTTTTTGAATGATCCTCTACGGTAATTCCTAGAGGGACGGGAGCGGTGTGTACCCCCCCATTTGTGGGCGCTGTGAGTCCAAGGGTAGCAGTGGCCAGTGGCTAGGACTGGGGGTTTTAACCAGGATCACTTTTTGACTGATCCTCAACGGTAAGTCCTAGAGGGACGGGAGCTGTGGGTTAGGGTTAGGGGTCAGGGTTAGGGGGG
>NW_026080849.1:0-1039 GCF_006386435.1 Epinephelus moara | reverse complement strand
CACACATAAAAGTCTCTGGCACCAATGGTCTACTCCAAACAGGAAGTCGGCCATTTTGATTTTGACTTGTCATTTTGGCGTGATTTTCACATGTTGTATTTTAACGAACTAGTCCTAGGGATTTCATCTAATCGACTTCAAATTTCTTACAGATCATCAAAAGTTATTACAAGATTTTCTCTATGCCAAGGGGCGTGGCCTCCATGGCACCACCATATTTGATGCATCGCCATGCATATTGAGCACCTCTCTCTCCCACATACTTCATCCAAACTACTTAAAAATTTCTGTACATGATAAGAGCCCCGCCCTCAACGCCTCTATATGCTCGTAGGCAATCTTGCTCATGCCGGCCCCTTGTGGAAACAGGAAATGCCCTATTATACATTGGTATTGTCCGATTTGCTCGAAACTTCACGTGTGATGACGGTCCACCCCTGAACGCACCTGCCCGCATCTGGTTACGCTCGTAGCACCACCTGGTGGATGAACGAAACATTGTGTTTTTCGCTCCTGCCAAGGTTTTTCTCCCTTCCCGCTCTGCGCCACAGCCCCCGCATGCCTCAGGCCCCCGCGGTTGCATGGGGGAGCGAGGACCCGATCACAGCTGCTTGCAGCTTTAAATATTATTATTATTATTATTAGGGACCGAGCACGAAGGCAGAGGACTGCTCAGAGAGCAGTCCTCGCCTAAGTCCAACAATAGTCCACCCTATTGTTTTTGCTGCGTTTAATATTATTAGGGACCTCGGCTGAAGGGCAAGGACCCTATTGTTTTTGTAGCGTTTATTATTAGGGACCTCGGTTAAGGGGAGGACCCTCTTGTTTTTGGTGCATTTATTATTAGGGACCTCGGCCTGTAAGGTTTATTATTATTATTATTAGGGCCCAAGCAGGTCACAGACCTGCAAGGTCCCTACTGTTTTTCGAATGATTATTAGGGCCCGAGCGACGATGAAGTCGTCCGTGAGGACCCTATTGTAATCGCGCTGTTTATTAGGGCCTGAGCAGGGGCCTGTTTCACAAAACCAGGATAAGG
>NW_026080848.1:0-1448 GCF_006386435.1 Epinephelus moara | reverse complement strand
ACACACACACACACACACACTCACACACTCACTCACTCACTCACTCACACTGCTGGATCCTGGAGTGTGTGAGTGTCTCTCTCAGGCTGTGATGTCATCATGTTTACCTGAACACCACAGAGACAGGTTGTCTTTACCTGAGCTGGACAAACCCTGAAGCCTCAGTCAGAGAGAACAGGTAAATGACAGGACTGTTTCAGGCTCTGTGACACACAACCAGTCGAATGATGCGTTCAATGCCTCATTTGACTCCTAAAAATGATCCGTCACGTGCCGCCTACTTCCACCTTTGAAGAATGTTAAATAATAATACCTTTATTCATATAGCACCTGTCATGGCAGGAATACAAAGTGCTTCACACATTAGTCAAAAAAATGCAGAATCAGAAATGATTATTGATCCTGGCAGAGTCCTGCACAGGTTAAAGCTCAGCACCAGACGTTACATGGATGGATGATGGATGAAGCTTTGAAGCTTCGAATTTTTTGGGTCAGCCCTAAATCCCACATGCAGGGGGCTAGCCATAAGGTTGTTGTTTTCAGCAAGTTGGCCTTGAATAGCTGATGTTGAGCTGTAGAGCTGTGTTACTTGTTATGACCTAAGGTGTATTTTAATAAACCTGCCTTTGGTTTAATTTATTCTTTCAAGCTTTATTCCTTCTCATCTTATCTGAGTTCTGTTGTATGTTTGTGCTCCATAGACTTAATTGCAAACTACAACTGTTTAGTAAGTGAAAGATGCGTTTCTGCTAACGACAGCTTGAAGTGGCGATGAGGTCTTAAGGTTTTTTTGGAAGGTCTTAAAAAAGTCTTAAAAAGGTATTGAAATTAACCTCAGGATTCCTGCATATACCCTGTAGATGGATGGATGGATGGATAGTTGGATGGATGATGGATGGATGATGGATGGTTGGATGGATGATAGATGGATGATTGGATGGAGGATGGATGGATGGATGGGTCGTTGGATGGATGATAGATGGATGGATGGATGGATGGATGGATGGTTGGATGGAGGATGGATGGTTGGATGGATGATGGATGGATGGGTCGTTGGATGGATGGATGGTAGGTGGATGGATGGATGGATGATGTTGGATGGATGATGGATGGTTGGATGGATGATGGATGGTTGGATGAATAGATGATTGATGGATGATGGATGGTTGGATGGATGGATGGTTGGATGAATAGATGATTGATGGATGATGGATGGTTGGATGGATTGATGGATGGATGATGGATGGATTGTTGGATGGATGATGGATGGTTGGATGGATTGTTGGATGGATGATGGATGGTTGGATGGATAGATGATTGGATGGATGATGGATGGATGGATGGTTGGATTGATGGATGGTTGGATGGATGATGGATGGATGGTTGGATGGATGATGGATGGACGGATGGATGATGGATGGATTGTTGGATGGATGATGGATGGTTGG
>NW_026080847.1:1667-2476 GCF_006386435.1 Epinephelus moara | reverse complement strand
TTCACTTGGAAACGCTCAGGTCTCTTTGGAGAACGTCTAATGCAGAGGTTAAAAATTCTAGAGCTGCATATTTTGGCTCTTTAAATGTGAAAAATCAGTCAAACCCCAGAATGCTGTTCAACATTGTGAGTCGTGTCATGGATCCTCCTGAGGGGGAGACTGTAGATGCCACCGCTGACAAATGCGAAGAACTTCTCTCCTTCTTCACTAATAAGATCACAAATATCAGACATTGAATCTCTCCTCCAGATTCCCCAGTCATCGTGAAGAAGCCATGCTCAGTATCCCTCTGTTCATTTGCTCCCTTTTCTTTAACCTCTCTGGCTGACCTGGGAATGAAGATGAAAAGCCTCAACCTGTTCTTTAGATATTCTCCCTGTAAATTTTTTAAACTAAGTTTTTATCACAGTTTCACCCTATATTTTACAAGACTGCCCTGGTTCAACCACTTTTAATAAGACCGTCTCTCGAATCCTCTGATCTTAATACAGCTATCAGGCTCCTCTCCTGTGGAATCATCTTCCTGTTACGGTCCGGGAGGCAGACACCGTCTCCACATTTAAGACTAGACTTAACACTTTCCTCTTTGATAAAGCTTATAGTTAGGGCTGGCTCAGGCTTGCCCTGTACCAGCCCCTAGTTAGGCTGACTGAGGCTTCTTCTCCGGAGCCTTTGTGCTCCACTGTCTCTCAGATTAACTCATATCGCAGCGGTGCCTGGACAGCGTGACGTGTGTGGTTGTGCTGCTGCCGTGGTCCTGCCAGATGCCTCCTGCTGCTGCTGCCATCATTAGTCATTAGTCATACTTC
>NW_026080847.1:0-978 GCF_006386435.1 Epinephelus moara | reverse complement strand
TTCATTAATGTTGTTGTAAGCTACTGTCATTACCGTCTGTCCTGCATCTCTCTCTGTCTCTGTCTCTGTCTCTCTCTCTCTCTCTCTTTCTGTCTCATTGTGTCATACTGATTACTGTTAATTTATTATGCTGATCTGTTCTGTACGACATCTATTGCACGTCTGTCCGTCCTGGAAGAGGGATCCCTCCTCAGTTGCTCTTCCTGAGCTTTCCACTGTTTTTTTTCCCCCTGTTAAAGGGTTTTGTTTGGGGAGTTTTTCCTGATCAGCTGTGAGGGTCATAAGGACAGAGGGATGTCGTATGAAGTAAAGTCCTGTGAGGCAAATTGTGATTTGTGATATTGGGCTTTATAAATAAAATTGATTGATTGATTGATTGACTTTCAGGCCCATTTCTAAGATCTCATTTTTTTTCAAAGGGTTTAGAAAGGATTGTAACAGATCAACTGCTAACTTCTTTTAATGAAAATAATATCTTTTAAAAAATTCAATCTGGTTTTTAGAAAAGAAAAAAAAAACAGCACTTAAACTGCACTTTTTTTTAAAGGTTTTAAAAGACTTGTTACTATCAACCGATGCTGGTCATAAATCACTTGTTGTCCTCTTTGCCACTGTAAAAAGATCACACTTTGAATTAAGTATCTCCAGATTGGTTGTGATGATAATGTGGTGTTATGAGATATTGTTTGTTTATTAGAATCCCCATTAAGTGCAGCAAAGCTGCAGCTATACTTCCTGGGGTCCGACATATGAAATACAGTCCATTACAACAGAAAAATCAAAAACAAACATAAAGAGGTAGCATAATAGAGAAAAGAAGAAAAAACAAGAAAATAAAAATAAAAATAAATGAATCTAAGCAAAATTATACAACAAAATATACTTTAGATTACTGCTAAATAAGACCAATGCTACTTTTCACACTCTTATTGAGGTTATAGTCATCCTGGTGACTGTTTAGATACATTCAATACAATA
>NW_026080846.1:0-1147 GCF_006386435.1 Epinephelus moara | reverse complement strand
GACTGATAATAACACTTTATTGTTCAGGCAACATCTCATTCTGAAATGTCATATATTGAACTGTTATAAAGAAAAAGGGGAAAAATAAACTCAAAGTCTAAAATCTAGCTAACATAACCTGTATATTTATAGAAACTTTATATTGAAATCTGATTTGATCACAAAAGCTCCACTGATTTCCTGCCCTTTGAGGTGGAACACAAATGTACATTTACAGCAGGGTCATGTCACAGCTGACCTCTGGATCTTCTTCACACTGAATATATTGTTTTGCTATTCTACCTTTTGTATCATTAGGAATACATATTAGATTTTTTTTTTAAATCTTTTTGTGATAAAGTCATAAAAAGTCAAAAGTACATGTTTAATATTTCATTTCCCAGAGATCTGATCCCGATGTATTTCTATCAATATTTGATTTAAGACATATCGACATCCAAATATGTTTTTATTTAGTTTGTTTAGTGAGATAGAACTTTACACTGTAAATAAAGATATCATTTTGTATTTACAGAGTGATATTTGTACATTGTTTGATTTGAAAATTGATCATCAAACTTTTCTTAACTCAAACCACTCAAACTTTTATTAGTTACACATTTTCTACAGTACACAAAGAAAACAAAATAAGAGCAAGAAAAAAAAAAAAGGGTCAGGGCCGAGCATTTTAAAGAGGAAGAAAGAGAACGTTGGCTAAGAGTGCTCCAGCTGAGCTGTCTGTGCGGGGAAACCTCTGTAGATAAACAGACTGTGTGTGAGGCCCAATAGGTCAGCTAAACTTACCTTGAGTATGGAGAAGTGTTCCGAAAGGGAATAGGAAGACTAAAAAGAAAAGAAGAAGAAGAAGGGAGGATGAGGAAGAGAAAGAACAGGAGGAAGACAAATAATGATTAACATCTGAAATATCTTGAATAAAAATGAGTATTTGACATGAAACTCTGAAATCAAACACACTTCATCCACCCTGACAGCAAAATATTTTCTTTTTTTTCATGAACATTGCAGCTTTATTTAGTGATAATTTGCAGCAGCTGTTTACAGTGACACATTTTGATGCATCCTGGGCTCAATTTTTGATCATAGTCGTTCTTTATCATGTACTGTCACTGTCAACTCGGGTTGCAACAGTATAAAAGCTTCAAGGTAT
>NW_026080845.1:1810-3292 GCF_006386435.1 Epinephelus moara | reverse complement strand
TTAATAAAGTATATAAAATTAAAATTAAATTAAATGTCAGAGGGAAGCGCCGGCAACAGTTTTGGCACATTTGGCTGGCTCGCCATCACTGCTCCTTCCCTAGCAGTGGAATCTGTGCGTTCTCTAGCCACTCTTTGAACTGCCTCTGAATAGGACACCTTGTCATTCTCCCTCACAGCCTGCACTCGCCTAGCCTGGATTGAGTGCATACAACCACGAAACGCTGCTGCATGATCCCCACCACAATTAGGGCACTTCGGAGCCTCTGCCTCACAGTTTTGAATTACATGATCTCCACCGCATTTTGCACACTTTCTTTTACCCCGACAAGACCCGGCCACATGTCCAAATCGCTGGCAATTATAACAGCGCAGCGGAGGTCTGATGTACTCCCTTACCTGATATGCCATACTTCCTACAAACACTCTCTGCGGCAGCACACTGTCCGTGAATGTTAATAGGACCGGTGGATCCCCATCGGCTCCCTCCCTGCGCCTAAATCTCAGTACCTCAGTTACCTGGCCGCCCTTAACATTTTCTAAGATTTCCTTCTCCGACAAGCCAGCAAACACTCCATACACAACTCCCATGAGCCCCTGCTGGCTTCCTTTAGGAACCAAACTCTCCACCTTAACCACCAACTTCCCCACTGCCCGAGCATCATTATATTGTTTCTTGTTTTTGCAACAAACTCTCAGCATTCCATTATATAGTATCTTGGCTTGAAAATCCCTGCCTATCTGGTTCTCTAAAGCGTTGGTTACTTTTAATGGATTTATTGCTTTAAACCCCGGATCTCCTTGATTAGCCCCCTTAACTTTAAACAGCACCACAAACTCTTCATTTGCTCCAGTTCTCCTAATTTTATTTCCTTCATCTCCTGACATTTCAGGTCTCTCACTCGATGCCATTCTCTTATTCCCCCCCTTTTCCCGACACACTGTCTGCCAATTACCACCCTGAGCCGAGTGTGAGAGTGTGTTGTTGAGACAGAGACAGGTCTTGAACAAAGTAAATTTTCTCCTGATTTGTCCGTGTGAAATTTGCCATTTTGGTGTCGGAATGTTCTGAAGATATGTGGCTTGTGATAAATGGGTCCAATATTTGCTTCCGTGACTATGGGGCGAAAGAATCAGCCATAATCTGTAATCACGTTCAATTCTCCCACTTAAGTCAATGGACTCAGTACCTGCTGTTAGTAGGTTCGTTCGAGATGAGCCAGGCCTGCACAGATTCGATCACCGCCCAGATAGCACACATACATCTGGCCGACGTCGGCCCGATGTATCAAGTTTAGATCGTTAAGACGTAGCAGGGACAGCGTTTGCTCATTGCCAAGACGTCGCTGAGACGTTGGCCTTTAATCGAAAATGACCACCACGCGACGTTCAAACGATCAATAAAAAGCTGCGCTCAGTAGGCGCTCCTTCATTAATATTAATATGCTTCGTTAATTACGACCTTTATTCATTTAGGTCGGAC
>NW_026080845.1:0-1055 GCF_006386435.1 Epinephelus moara | reverse complement strand
TATGTGGGCAGACATTCTACGGCACTGGGCCGACCCAAAGCCGACGTAACAGAGACGTTTGATGAGCTGGGACAAAAGAGTATTAAATTTAAAGATATCCGCCCATGCGGCCGACGCTTGTCAGACGTTATAAATTAAGGGCCGATGTGTAGTCCTCAGGCCGACGTCGGCCAGATGTACAGTATGTGTGCTATCTGGGCGGCGATTGGCACACAATGCATGCCGGTTAGCTTTGTGTCCGACTTCATCCCGACTTGCTCTGACGTATTACAAAAGTGGACGGCGATAAAACCGCGAGAGCAAGGGCCGCAGTTTTTAGAGCCAGGCGCTGCGGTTGCTCTCCACCGACTGCACCGCCTGGCTCTCACCTGATCTAACAGCTCATTGGTTCAGATGCCGACTCAACAATATGATGTTTTAGATAAACTACTCATTTTTGTTGAATTTTAGAGATTAAGATTGTATTTGTCTGATTTGAAGGTTTATTCTGTGAACAGAAAACATGTTGTGTGACTGATGGTGAGAACAAACTGATAGCCTATATGGGCCTGATCATTTTTTTAATGAATTGACATCATTCCAGACAGGATGTTAGTGTGTCTGTGACTTCCTGTACGGATTGAAGACTGCTGGAAACTCCAATAATACCTAAACTGTACGACTTCACCGCAGCTTTTTGTCACCGCCCCCCGCTGCGGCCGCCTGCTCTCGTCTACTTTTCAGGCGAGGCGCAGTTCATCTCGAACGAGCCTACTGATACAGGAAACTGACTCGCAGTGGACCGTCTTGGGTTTTTTTATTTATTTTTTTATTTTTTTTTATTTAAGGACATCAGTTACAAAGCATTCATGTTATGTTTTCAGTTCCATTTCATACCTATAACCATAGTACAATATTACCTCCATGTGAACCTTAAATATATATTCAATTGTAGACCAAACTTTCGTGTAGGAGAAAAAACAACAACACGACAAGACCAAACTTTCGTGTAGGAGAAAAAACAACAACACGACAGTGCACCAAAGTTTAAACATAAAATACGCTCATACATATCG
>NW_026080844.1:0-1600 GCF_006386435.1 Epinephelus moara | reverse complement strand
CTTTATAAATAAAATTGAATTGAATTGAATTGAGTGCCGTGCTGCGCTGCTGTGCGAGCAGCGTGTTTGTCTGTGCTTAATGTGCAGTATGTCGATGGTTATTTAGGCTACACAGTGTCCTTAACAATAACTTTGTCAGCTGACAAACTGCACCGGGCTCGGGGTCAGGTTTGGTCATGAAAATGCGGCCTGAGCCACACTCTAGCGTGATCACCTGTGTGTGTGGCGGAACTCCGCCGTGCGCGATACAGAGAGCAGAGGAGAATTGTTAACGTGTGACCATGTAGAGACAGAAATGACACGATGACATAACACCATAAATAGTATATTGTTATGTTATTATATGAAGCGTCCGTCGTGCAAAACAATATCAATGGGGGCTGTGGGCAGGACATTGTTACGTGTGCCTGTGACTTCAGACAGAGAGACCGCTGCATCAGAGCAGAAGGAGCACGTTTTAAAATACATTTATTTTATCAATTAGTTATTAACTTTTACTATTTTTAGCAACTTGCCCTATCGGGCAAGTGAGTTGTTTGTTTACATGCCCGACCTTGAGTTTTACTTGCCCCAGGCAATCGGGCAATCCTTATTGTTGAGCCCTGTAGGTGGGACTTTTTTTTTAAGTAGCTAAAATACACTGATCAGCCAAAATATTAAAACCACTGACAGGTGAATAACTATTATTATTTTTGTTCCAATGCATTGTTCTGCTGGGAAACCTTTGGTTCTGGCATTCATGTGGATACCACCTGTTCCACCCACTCAAACACCATTGCAGACCAAGTACCCCCTCTCATGGCAACAGTATTCCCCAATGACAGTGGCTGCACACTGCAAACATCGCTCAAGAATGGCCAAAGGAACATAACAAAGACCTCAAAGTATCAACCTGGCCTCCAAATTCCCCAGATCCCAGTCTGAATGAGCATCTGTGGCACGTGCCATTAACCCACCTCATAACCCACTGGACTAAATGGATCTGCCACCAACACTTGGGGCCCTATTTAGATGGTCTAAAACGCAAAGCACCAGGTGTGCGGCGCATGGGTGTGTCCCAGTCACTTGCTAGTTAGACAGTGCGTTTTTAGACTGTGCGCCATGGCGGAGAGTCTAAAAGGGTTGGACTTACTCTGTGAAATAGTCATGGGTGTGTTTTGGGCGTATCATTCAATAAGCCAATCAGAGTGTCACCTCTCATTCCCTTTAAAAGAGGTGCGATTGTAGCGCATGGCGGAGAGCTAGTTAGATGGCGGACCTACCAACTGGAAAGAGTGAGCGTTTTACAGCTGAGGAGACGGATCTCCTCGTGCGGGAGGTGAAGGCCCGTCAGAACCAGATCTACGGGGACAGCAGACAGGCACCCAAGCTCCCCGAGGTAAAGCAGGCGTGGGATCACCCCAAGGTGCTGATCCTGCAGCTAGGACCTGTTCAGCATTTTCTCCCCCACCCGCGTTTGTTAATTGTTTTCACATGTTTCCTAGAGCTGTGTTCTGCCTCTTATTTGCATGTGTGTCCTCTCTACACTCAGATAACAATATATAATATAACATAATGTAGCCTAGTATATAATGTAGCCTAGTATAACATGTTAAAATAA
>NW_026080843.1:0-5165 GCF_006386435.1 Epinephelus moara | reverse complement strand
CATTCACAGATCTAAAAGTATGGATGCATGTATTGTTGAAACAAAAGTCAAAGGGTCTGGAACTGGGCCAGAAACTTCTGTGGCAGCTCAGCATGAGTTTTGAATATATCACCTAACCCGTTATATAGCACGTATGACCTACCTGCCACTCTGAAGCGTTGGCTCTGCCTGCCTCGCCCTCTCTAACGTCCGGCGCCAGCTGAACTTCATCTGATCTCTGATATGAAAGCAGTTGACATGAATAAGGTATAGTTAGAAAAATACTGATGGGAAAACACACAGACAGACTAACTCCTTCCTAGATGGTGTGTACTGGTTTTCAAGTTACATGGGTTAACAGAACAATCATGTTGCTTTACAAACACCTTAAATATTTAGTGTCAAATCGCTTTTTTCCGTTGTTGCCAGCCAACGTTAGCTAGTAACGTTAATAGTAGCAACGTTCAAGTTTACCTAGCAAGAGTGTACAAATTAGATGTTGAATCACAACGTCAGCTCAACATCAACAGGTCTAGACAGAAATTATGATTATCCTATATGGGGCATTCTACCGAATGTGTGCAAAGTTAGGCAGGAAATATTTTGAAATTTTGTATGTTTTATTTCCAAAACTTTGTGTAACCAGCCTGAAAAATCAGGTCACTAACCCTGTATTTGTCATTTAGACAGTTCCAGTAAACCTCCAGTAGGGGATTTGTCATTTAGACAGTTCCAGTAAACCTCCAGTAGGGGGCAGTGTTCCCCCGTTAGTGTCTGTATTCCCCGTGAACCTAGGTCAGGTATCGCGTGAAGTCTGCACCCGTGAGCAGACGCCATTTTTTCTCAGACACAAGACAGACGGCAGCAGAGCAGACCATATCGAGAGAGTCGGTTGCAGAAAAAACAAAGAAAACACGAAGCAAAGAGTAGCAGACAGCCACGGATAAAGGCAGAGAAGTCCGCAGGCAGACCNGTGGTATATTTCATTTTTGATTAAGAAATTGCACTTTTGTGTATAAAAACTGTAATTAATTTGACGTTAAAGAGTTAAATATTAAAAAGGTGAATTAAAATAGTTGAGAACTGATGATATAAGATAAATAGAGGTTAAAAAGGATGCATAAATTATGTGTCTGTTAAAAATAGTATTTTGTTGTGATAATTCATTAATAATTGATTACATTTATGGTTAAAACTAATAGTTTTATTAATAATAATTCGTTTATTGTGTGTTTATGTATTCCCTTGATTTTTGGTAATATATTTCATGTTTCTGAATTGAGAAAATGATGAGATCTCATAAGAAACTGATAAGAAATTGAAACAGAATCAGATGAAGTTCCTTACAACTATGCACTTTCTGTGTAGGTTGTTTTTTTTGCTCGTCTGAACTACTGTCTGAGAAATAGAGACGATTAAGATGGCGAGCCTAGCCCAGCGATTCTGAGAGAGAGAGTTGGAGATGCAGTGTGGCCAGCTGCAGAACCTACCTTGACGGCTCCAGATCATCTGAATCTCACACTCTGAGAACAGATAAGACACACACACTCCTCACCTACCTGGGTAGTAGTTATAGAAATTGAGGACAAAAGAAACTGAATGGACATTGATACACAGAACACACATACACACACATTGGATCTTTTTTCTTGAACTGACCTTACCAGAACCGTCGAGCAGGAGAGCTCGAGTTCTATGGACTCTTCTTTTTGTTTTCTTTTATTTTACGACTCCTTATTTTGGTAAATAAATGCACAGCCAAGCTGTTTATCATTTGTTTTGCATTGATATTAAAATATCACCTGTTCAAATGCCAACACCCGCTCCCTTTTGTGAGTCACTTCCTGGTGCAACTCCTACCGGACCTAGAGCGATGTGAGTATCCATTAAACCTAAAAGTCAAGACTAAAGGTGCTACATTTGTCCCTATATATATTGTACCATATGTAAAGGTCACATATCTAGTAAAATGACTGTAAAATTTTATATTGTATTTTCAGACTGTTTTGGAATATTTTTCCTCTCCCATAATTTATTACTACCGAAACATATAGTATTATATTACACAAAAAATATATTTATCAACCTGTTATGCTTGTTCCTTCCCTTGTTTAAAGATTTAATTTTTTACAAATTTTGACTGAAGGTTTTCACAATTAAATCTATAAAAAATAATATTTTAACAAATTTCGAAGTTCAAATTATAGAATTCTTCGAAATCTAAATGCAGTCTTTCTTTGTAAAATGCATACTGCTGATCAGATTTTTTTCAGAGTTAATAATTGATGAAACAGAACATAAATGTAACCGATTAGCATCATAATACTTTAGTTGATAACTCAATATACTTTATTTTTTACAAAACACCCAGTGTTTCGGTAGTGACTGCACTGTTTCAGTAGTGACCATTATTCTGTTTTTGAGGTTGCATCATATTTCCTCAAATGTAAGCCTTATGGTGGGAATATTACAAAGACAAATGTTTTGTGGTCAATAAAACAATTTAATTTTTGAGAGGGCAGAGCAGAGTAGAGTAGAGCAGAGTAGAGTAGAGCAGAGTAGAGTAGAGAAGGGCAGAGCAGAGTATAGAATAGAGCAGAATATAGTAGAGTAGAGCAGAGCAAAGCAAAGCAGAACAGAATAGAGTAGACGAAGAGAAGAGCAAGACTTTGGACCACAAAATTATGGGGTTTAACTACTGACCATTCCATTTTGTCACTACCGAAATGATCATGTCACTATCGAAATTTAACTATAGGTTTCGGTAGTGACTGTTTCGGTAGTGACAATCCTAGCTATTTTTCAGGATAACTAAAGAATGCTAGCAGTCACATGGCTAACAAGCACATGTTTGAAGAGTTGTTCACACAGAAAAACAAACAAACAAATATTTTGCATAAACCCCCCAAATTTTTACATAGTTGAAGAGAACATGTGTTCAGTAGTGACAGTTTTAAAAGTTACACACTGATTTTCAGACTTTGGAAGACATTTATTTAACCCATTTCGACCTAATCTCGCCTGAAAAAAAGGCTTTATAAAGCCTGTATAAAACCCTTAATCCTGAGCATATTCTGAAAAATGTAAAAGAATTGACCTCGCCTACTAAAACCTTATTTTCTCAGGCTCTGGAGCAGATAGAAACATGAAATAAAAAGCATTTGAGAGCTTACAAGTGTGGCTTTTATTTGTACTTACTTGTTTACAGTAATCGTCAACTTAGATTTTCAGAAATTCAATAAACAACAAAAATATCAATAACAGACAACCATAAGACAGAGAGGAGAGTGTGTGTGATTCAGATAACTATATACAATGAACAAAGAAGTCTCAGTCTCAAGTCCATGGTGTGTAATGTGTATGTTTGTGTTTGTCAGTCCTAACTCACTCAACTCACACACAGTATGTGCATTATCAAGTACCTTCACTTGCAAGATTGTGAGTGTGTGTATGTGTGTGTGCAGGTGTGAGGGTGAGTGAATGTATGTGCATCTGTGTCACACACATACACACACAACCTCACACCTGCACACACACATACACACACACAAAATATTGCAAGTGAAGGTACTTGATAATGCACATACTGTGTTTGAGGGTGATCGATCTTGCAAGTGAAGGTATTGTCTTTGAGGGTGAGAGTGTGTGTGTGCATGTGTGTCACACACACACACACACACTCACACACCTGCACAGTACCTTCACGTGCAAGATCAATAAGAGTGTGTGTGTGTTTGTGTGTGTGTGTGTGTGTGTGTGTGTGGGGCTGTGTGATACTAGTTTCTCCTGCAGTGTGCGGTAAAACACTTGCGGCACACGGGCACAGAAAAGAGCTTCTCATGGTCGTGCATGCCTGAGGATGGTTGGGGGGCGCGCTGAGGAGCACTCCTTGCTCTGACATCAGTGACCAGCTCACCAGCCAGGTCCTCCACCCAGTCCTTCAGGCCATTCTTCGCTGCTCCAGCACTCTTTGCCACGACGAAGGCGTTGTAGCAGCTGACAGAGAGGAAGAAAAAGAAGAGCCAGCGCCACCATTTCTTGGACCTGTGCTTGAAGATGTAGTAGCCTACCATCTGGTCTAGTAGGTCCACCCCCTTCATATGCTTTTGGTAGTCGGCCAGGCAAACAGGCACAGGAACCTGGGTCTGGATGTCCCTTCCCTTCCTTCTCAGCACCACTCCTCTCTCCTTGGGGTCATGGAAGTTGGAGAGCACCTGGACCACCTTGGTATCCTGCCACGCGCAGAAGGTGAACTCGTCCTTCTGGGCCACCTGGTACTCATGTGTCTTCAGGCCAGATGGTTTTGGGGGGGAGTCCCTTCCTGTTGGCCCGAATGGTGCCACAGGCCTTCACCCTGTTTTTGCTCAGCTCACTGAACACCTCTATGCCCGAGTAGAAATTATCCATATAGATGGACAAGTGGGTCCCGAGGTAGGGTGCAGCCAGATCCATCACCACACGATGAGCAAGGCCCTTCTCTCCCTTCTTCTTCGCTCCGTTCTCTTTCGTGGCCCCAGTGTAGACCTGGAAGTTTGCACAGTATCCGGTCGAGCTCTCTGCCATCACCCATACTTTGATCCCCCACTTGGTGGGTTTCATAGGTAGATACTGGCGGAAGGCCAGTCTCCCTTTGAACTTGATCATGCTTTCGTCGACCGTCACATTGCCGTCCACCTCATAGATCTCCTGGAACCGGCGTGTCAGGAAGTCCAGGTACCACCTAACCTTCCAGAGCTTGTCGGAGTGGTCCACCTCGTCTGCCTCGTTGTTCTCCAGGTGGAGGTATCTGGAAATGTACATTGTTTTCTCTTCTTGTTACTTGTTTTTTGTTGTTTGTCTTCTTCCTGTCCCATCTCCTGCACATTGCATTGCATTCACTTGTACAAAATGTGTTTTATAAATAAAGTGTGATTTGATTTGATTTGATTTGATTTGATTTGATAGTTGTTGGGCACATTTGAATGACATAATTATTATTACTGTTGTTATTATCATGAGCTATCGTTTTTATTATTGTTATTCTTTTTATCAAAAATCATGACAATCAACCTCAGATATCATAAACTTTCATCAATCATGTGTTATCATTGTATTTCTATTTATTTATTGCTGCTATTTATTTATTTATCATCAATCATATATTATTGTATTTCTATTTATTGCTGCTATTTATTTATTTATCATCA
>NW_026080842.1:0-1325 GCF_006386435.1 Epinephelus moara | reverse complement strand
CCATCTTCTGATGACTACTTCCAGCAGGATAACGATTAGGCTGTATACATCCCCAAATAATGCTTCAAAACCCAATCATATCCGCATATCCCACGTCTTAATCGAAAAACACATTTGTAATATCATACTATATCATACTTGGAATAATAGTGGAATATGCATGTGAGCACGTAAATTTACCTCATGGTGCCAGACGGAAGAAGCTTTGCTGGATACTGAAAATGATCTATGTTATATTGTGTTTTGATTCATTTTTTGTGACCTTGTTTATAGGCTGTAAAATGCAACCGTTCACACAATAGCTTCACAATTCATTGCTTTCTGCTTTAAAAGGGGTGAACTAAACATACATTAGTATCATAATTTCATTGTTTGATACCTGAGTGCTTAATATCTTTTAGGTGAAGCTATTAGCCCAGGAACTTTCAGAGGCCACCACAGTCAGGGTAACAGCAGTCCAACCAAAGGGGAATGGCAAGGAAGATCCAAAGCTGTCACAGGTACAGGTGAGGATTTGCTGCTTTTCTGGTTTTATATCACTGTAAACTAAACTAAACTACTACACTACAAGTCACATTTGCCCATTCACACACTTTCATACGCTGGTGGCAAGGCTGCCATACAAGGTGCCACCTGCTACTCGCTTGTTAACACACTCAAACACTGATGGAACAGCCATTGGGAGCAATTTGGGGTTCAGTATCTTGCTCAAGGATACTTCGACATGTGGACTGGATCGAACCGCCAATCTTTTGATTGGTGGACAACCTGCTTTACCTTCTCAGCCACAGCCGCCCAATACAATGTCTTTGCAGCTGAAATAGAAAACACACATTCATTTTTTGCAGCTTTTTGGGAAGATTCAAATATTATAAACCTTCCAACTTTCTCTTGCAGAATGTACCCGATTCAGAAAGTGTCACCACCCAGATGAATTCTGCTTCTGCAGAAACCACAAATGAGGAGGATCCTGACATATATTCTGCCGCTGGTATGAAGGTACAGCTGAATTTTGACTTCCAGGAATGTCCTGCATGTAAGTGCTACATGCACAGTTTGGTTTAATTCATTTTAATTCTATTTCCATTTTATTTATAAGCCCAATATCGCAAATCACAATTTGCCTCACAGGGCTTTACAGCAAATGTGCCATTTTCTTTGTTTGCACCTGTGTTTTGTGTTGCACAGGTGTTTGAGGTGGTTACTAAGTGGTTGCTAGGAGCATTAATTGGTTGAGTACTTGAGTATTTGTTTTCACTTCAGGTGAAGCCATTAGCCCACAAGGTTCCAACTACCACAGCGCAGGTAGCAGCAGTCCAGCCAAA
>NW_026080841.1:0-1012 GCF_006386435.1 Epinephelus moara | reverse complement strand
AGGCATGAGAGAGCATGGGAAACATCTGAAGAGCAAGGTTTCAGTGGTACATATAACTGTGTGTCATCTGCGTATAGATGAAAATTTATGTTGTGCCTTTGAATAATTCTTCCCAGGGGTAACATGTAAATGGAAAAAAGGAGGGGCCCCAAAATTGACCCCTGGGGGGCCCCACACAAAAGGGGAGCATGGGAGGAACAGGCATCACCAAGAGACACCATGAAGGACCTGTTTGACAAATATGACTTAAACCACTCAAGTGCCACACCACTGATGCCAATAAGGTGTTCCAGACGGCTAATTAAGATGTTGTGGTCCACCGTATCAAAGGCTGAGCTAAGATCAAGTAAAATTAAAATTGAGCAGAGCCCTGAGTCAGCCGCAAGCAGCAAGTCATTTGTGACCTAATAAGAGCAGTCTCAGTACTGTGTTGGGAGTGAAAGCCTGATTGGAACTTCTCAAACAAGTCATTATTGTCTAAAAAAGCAATCAGCTGTGAAGCGACGACTTTTTCTAAAACCTTTGATAAAAATGGCAGCTTTGAGATCGGTCTAAAATTGTTTAAAACTGAGGCATCCAGAGTGGGCTTTTTTAAAAGTGGATAGACCAAAGCATGTTTAAAACAGGATGGAAAAATGCCAGTTGACAGAGAAAGGTTAACAATGGCTAAAACATCAGGACCAACCATCTGAAACACAGATTTTAAAAACCAAGTGGGCAAGCAGTCAGAGAGGCAGGTGGAAGATCTTGAGGCTGAGACTATGCGCTCCAGGGAGGACAAGGAGATTTTGTTGAAATTAGTTAAAGGAAAGTGAGGTGTGAGTCAGTGTCAGCTTCTTTAAGGATGGTGCCAAACTGCTGTCGAATCTGCATGACCTTATTTACAAAATGGAGAAGAAATTCCTCACATTTTTCTGGGGAGGGGTCAGGAGACAGGCTGGGCGCAGGCCGAGTCACAGAATAGATCGTATTAAAAAATACTCTGGGATTATGGCCCTGGCTGGCAATCAGG
>NW_026080840.1:0-1094 GCF_006386435.1 Epinephelus moara | reverse complement strand
ATGTAAAATTAAATAATAGTAACTGAAATTATTGCAGTGGTAGTAGTAGTAGTAGTTGTTGTTGTTGTTGTAGTAGCAGCAGCAGCGGTGGTAGTAGTAGTAGTAGTGGTAGTAGTAGTAGTAGTGGTGGTAGTAATAGTATGCAAATCAAATTTTTGTTTTTAAATATTTTTAATACCTTCATCTTCTAATTTTTCATTTCAAATAACAACTCAGAGCTTAAGGAGCCACGAACAGAAAAAGTTTCAACAAATGACTTGACCCGGCTGACAGTGCAGTCACTTATTTAATGAATATTCATGTGTTGAACAGTGGAATTGATTATTAATTTGAAAATAAAACTGATTATCAAAACTGTAAGAATTACATATTTACAGATTATGTAAATTGGTGTTAGCTCCAATCTTTGGAGGCCACTCAAAGGCCTCCAAGATGAGAAAGCTCTCCTTGCCTCCCTCCATCTGTGAGAAACAACACATTTTCTATGTGTGCAGGTGTGTGGAGGGGTGTCATGCTATGTTCATCACATCTTTGTTCTATCTTTACAGAAACATACATGGATGAGGACAAAAAATTTGTGCTGGTCCCAGAGGGGACCCCGAAGATACACCAAAATGCCATTACAAAGGAAAAAAGCCTTTGTTAAATACATGATGGTGGGGTGGAAAGGGAGAACATACTGGAACTGGGAGTTTCTGGCAAACCTCCAGCTCTTAAAGTGTAAGTATTGAACTCTGAAAGCAGTAGCAGAGTAATCTAATTACAAGAGTTGTAGAAACTAAATCCAAACTGCTCTTTCCACAGATACTCTTGCGTTCTTCAAAGACTCAATCTGGCGCCCTCCACCATCGTGATGTACATCGCCCACGCTTTGCCGTTCGTTGAATATTTGGGCGACACTCCACCCCACCACTGCCGGCTCCCAAAAGGGAAGGTGTGTCTCGTACAGAGGGAGCTGAAGAAAGTCCTCAGGCTGGAAGGTCGGACGGTCCTGGGTCACCAGCAGTACATTAAACAGGCAAAGCAGTTACGGCTGGTGACTCAGGAGTCGCTGTCGACCTGCCAGTCCCTGGCGAGGGCCAAGATCCCCGAGC
>NW_026080839.1:0-1509 GCF_006386435.1 Epinephelus moara | reverse complement strand
GTCACTAGATAGACCTACTCCTGAAAAACTCATGTCTGCGCGAGGCTTTTTGTCCCTACGAGGCCACCGTCATTTACCCGACGGGAGGGGTGAGCGAGTGAGCCCTGCAATTTAGAATTTGACCACTGATGTCACTGTTTTCAACGGTTTTCAACCCATTTTACACAGTGGCCCTTTAAACCAAACCACACTAACTGATGCATGTTTGTACAAATGAGATAAAAACATCTTCTGATTTATCAAACTGTGCGTCTGTCTGTCTGTCTGTCAGGGTGCAGCTTCCTTTTTTAATCCCAAACTCAGGATTGTCACATTTAGAGTCCTGTCTGTTGGTACACAGTGGACATACAACACGTATGATGTGACACCTGAGCTGACAGGTGGAGAACACGTCCTGACAGCCGTGTGGATTTTAGTTCCAATTCCCAGGATCTTCATTTTTATGTCGTTGGTGCCAAACTGGTTTTCCAGCTGCGTTTCCTTCTCTCTCTTTTTTTTTTTCTTCCAGGCATGTTTACTACATGTCAGTGTGATGATGTCATGATGACAGCAGGAGAGACCTTGTGTGTTACATGAAGGCACCACTGACACAGTGAAGGCTGCGCTGTAGTGATAAACTTTATTTAAACACAAGACCAAAAGTGCTGTACATGGAAACACACAGAAGATCACGAGTATTAAAATCATTACATCATTAAATGA
The DNA here is from genome assembly GCF_006386435.1 of Epinephelus moara. Lineage (NCBI taxonomy): Eukaryota > Metazoa > Chordata > Actinopteri > Perciformes > Serranidae > Epinephelus > Epinephelus moara. The sequence goes on along the minus strand of NW_026080839.1, from coordinate 807 downwards.
AGTAAAATAAAACATTTGAAAAGAGCTGAAGCAGAGTGAGACAGACAGACAGACAGACAGACAGACAGTGAGACAGAGAGACAGTGAGACAGAGAGACAGACAGACAGACAGACAGACAGACAGTGAGACAGAGAGACAGTGAGACAGACAGACAGACAGACAGACAGACAGACAGTGAGACAGAGAGACAGTGAGACAGTGAGACAGACAGACAGACAGTGTGTGAATCATCTCTCAGTATCAGATCTGGTCTCAGGAGGCCTCGGAGAGAAATGGAGCTAAAAGTGGTGAAATATAAATAGACTGTTGTCTCTGTGTGTCTTCATGTGAGAGGACATGGACAGGACAGACAGGAAACACCCTGCTGTTGGTGGTGATGGTGATGGGGGGGGGGGGGGGGGGGTCGTGGAGACAAAGCGGTCTGAGCTGCTCGTCACGCAGGCCTCTGCTCCGGTCTACTTAGCAGGACTCAGTGAACAAAGAGCAGCAGATTGAGGTCAGTGTGTCACAGCTCAGGTCCTCCCCAGCTGCTCTCCATGGAAACCAGTGGCTTTACTGGGAGAGCCTCCGACCTGTGGGAACACCTGTTGAGTCGCCGCTGAACGAAACGATGAGCTGGGACGGAGCGTGATGACCTTAAACGTCAGATTAAAGCTGAGCTGTGATGTGTAGGGTCGTCACCTTCAGATTTGTACGTACGAATGTTTCAGATTAATCAGACTGTTCCTGACTTGTTACAACCTGATGAGACTCATCTGACTCGTCAGTGCCTGACTCCTTGGTATAACTCTCAAACCCGTAAGTTA
>NW_026080838.1:0-1946 GCF_006386435.1 Epinephelus moara | reverse complement strand
TGGTTTGGTGAATTCTATAGAGTTAATGCAGTTTTCTGTAGTTTCCGTCAATAGTTGGTTAGAAAACAGCATCTTTTAGCGTCTTCAGGCCCAGAAAAGCATGTTGTAACTTAGGCTTTTACTTTTGACAAGAAGCACTCAGAAACAAGTTTCCAAGCCAGAAACATGTGGATTTGAAAATTCTAGAGTAGGAAGCCAGTTTCCTCTAGTTTCCCTCACTACTTGGTCAGAAAACAGCATCATGTCACATTTGGCGTTTTCAGTCCCAGAAAAGCATTTTAAGCGCATGTTGTAACTTTTGTAACTTCGCGGAACGGTCAAACCCGAAAGGGGCACCCGGTCCCGGTGGGGCGACCTCGGTTCCGCCTCCGCCACAGAGTGGCGCCCTACTACTTCATCCCTATTGTCTTGGATAACGTGAGGTGGTGTGTCCAGATGGCCCCTCCTACTCCGTTAAGGGCAACTACATCGTTTTTGGTCAATTTCCACCCCATCGAGAAACAAATGGTTCCCATTGGCTCCGAAGCCGTGAGGGGGCGTGACCCCTCCCAATCCGTTAAGGGCAACTTTGGCGTTTTGGGTAACTTCATTCCCATTTACTTTGGAGCTTCCTCACTGGCCCTGGTACCGTGAGGGGGCGTATCCAGGTGACCCCTCCCACTCCGTGTTTTGCTACTTTGCCATTTTGGGACACTCCATCCCCAGTGGATATGGATTTCACTTAATGGCCCTGGTACCATAGGCCGCTAACACTCACAGGTCATGTTTGGCCAAGTTTTCCCGTTTAGGAAACTCTCTCACATTCAAATTTGGATTTCCATCTTGGGCCACTTTTTTCCCCGTTATGGGCTAACCTCTTCCCGTTTTGGGCAACTTTTTTTTCCATTGCATTTGGATTCCCATTTTGGGCAACTTTTCAATTTTGGGTAACTTTAGAGATGACCCTTCCCACTCCATTAAGGGGCAACTAAAAGGAATTGAACATGAATTGAATAAGAGAAAAGATTTCCTGGTAAATGTGATTAAAACAAATGCAATCTTCTGTGTCAATCTGTATTTTGGGCAACTTGGTGAGTTTTGGCATTCTGTGTAATATTGTGTTTCCCAGGCATATGCTATATGCCTGGGGAAGACAAGATCACAGGTTCAAGAACGGCTGGTACAGTCCGGAACCTAACCTAACAGTAGCTCCAATGCAGTAGGAAAGGATATAAAGATGATTTATTATTTATATTTCTGATGTTTCAAGGGGTGTTTTTTCTGTTTTGGGCTACTTTGACCCGTTTTCGATGACTTTTTTCCAATTTGGGCAACTTTGTCCACATTGACTTTGGATCTTGATGCCTTAAATTGCTTCCTTTTGTCTAAAATGAATTGAATGTGAATAAGAAAAACGATTTACTGATGATTATTAAAAGAAATGCAACTGTCTGTGTCAATCTGTACTCATCATTTTTGGGCAAGATGGTGAGTTTTGGCTACAAGTTTTCCAGCATACAACGTTGATGTTTTAAATTGCTGCAGTTTTACAAAACCATGACTAAAATGTCTTGACACATCAGAAATATAAATAATAAAACATATTTATATACCTTCCTAATGCATTGAGCTACTGGTAAGGTGGATGACTGACTACAACTGCTGGTCTTGAACCTGTGATCTTGTGTTCTCCAGGCATATGCTCTATCCACTCTCCGATTTCCTCCCTCCCTGTCAGTCCACTACACTATAAGGCACTGCTATTCTAGTTTGCCCCGCCCACTCCTATTTGGGCAACTTCTCCTTTTGGGGCTACTTTCTGCCCGTCCATTCTGGATTTCCATTTTGGGCAACTTCATTCACCCCCTCTATCCTTGGATCTTGACCCAGGAATGGAGCACTCTGTGGGGGATAACTAGATCCACATTCACCCATTCTATCCCTGGATATTTACCCAGGATTGGAGC
>NW_026080837.1:0-1253 GCF_006386435.1 Epinephelus moara | reverse complement strand
CTTTTTTATGATAATTTGAACGACATACTATACTGTGACTTTTTTATGATATTTTGGACGACATACTATACTATGACTTTGTTATGATAATTTGAACAACATACTATACTATGACTTTTTTATGATATTTTGAACGACATACTATGACTTTTTTATGATAATTTCAACGACATACTATACTATCACTTTTTTATGATAATTTCAACGACATACTATGACATTTTTATAATATTTTGGACAACATACTATACTATGACTTTTTTATGATAATTTGAAGACATACTATGACTTTTTTATATTTTGGACGACATACTATGACTTTTTTATGATATTTTGGACGATATGCCATACTATGACTTTTTTATGATATTTTGGACGACATACTATACTGTGACTTTTTTTATGATATTTTGGACGACATACTATACTATGACTTTTTTATGATAATTTGAACGACATACTATACTATGACTTTTTTATGATAATTTGAACGAAATACTACACTGTGACTTTTTTATGATATTTTGAACGACATACTATGACTTTTTTATGATAATTTGAACGACATACTATACTATCACTTTTTTATGATAATTTCAATGACATACTATGACTTTTTTATAATATTTTGGACGACATACTATACTATCACTTTTTTATGATAATTTCAACAACATACTATGACTTTTTTATAATATTTTGGACGACAAACTATGCCATGATTTTTTTATGATATTTTGGACGACATACTATACTGTGACTTTTTTTATGATATTTTGGACGACATACTACACTATGACTTTTTTATGATAATTTGAACGCCATACTATACTATGACTTTTTTATGATATTTTGGACGACATACTATGACTTTTTTATGATAATTTGAACGACATACTATACTATGACTTTTTTATGATATTTTGAATGACATACTATGACTTTTTTATGATAATTTGAACGACATACTATACTATGACTTTTTTATGATAATTTCAACGACATACTATACTATGACTTTTTTATGATATTTCGGACGATATGCCATACTATGACTTTTTTATAATATTTTGGACGACATACTATACTATGACTTTTTTATGATAATTTGAACAACATACTATACAATGACTTTTTTATAATATTTTGGACGACATACTATACAATGACTTTTTTATGATATTTTGGACAACATACTATACTATGACTTTTTTATGATATTTATAACGACATACTATACTATGACTTTTTTA
>NW_026080836.1:0-1069 GCF_006386435.1 Epinephelus moara | reverse complement strand
GTATCTGTTCTCTCAGTCGTCAGAACCGTTCAGCGCTCCGGACCATTACGCTCAGACCAGAGAGACCCTTCAAGCAGCAGAGGATGAAGATGATGAGGTGGTTGCTGCTGAGGTGGTTGCTGATGAGGTGTATGCAGACACAGAGGGATCCCTGGAGAATGATGTGGGCTACAACTCTGACAGTGAGAACGACAATCTGACTCCGCTGAAAAAGGGTCTGCATCTCACCGATCAGGTTGTGGCTCCTGAGCTTGATCCCTGTGTGGAGGATGTGTGCGGTCCAAGTCATCTACGCGGGTACCAGCACGTGGAGGAGCTGAGCGCTGTGCTAGTCGAGATTGCCTTGGAGGAGGGAAAGCTTGCGCTCGATGAAGCCACGAGACAGAGAGTCATCGGCTGCTGGAACAAGCTCGATCTCCACGATCGCAGCATCCAGCAGTTCGACAGCCTGTACTCAGCATGCTGGGGTAACGCTCTGTTCGGCCGCAGTAAAGGTGATCCGGGTGAGTCATCGCTGGTGCAAAAGCTGAAGTTCAGCAAGCGTTACTCGGCCACCCACCTGCTGGACTCAAGGAAGCCTGATGTACTGCATCATAAAGCAGCTGTGGCTTCATCCCGACTGTGGTGGAAAGGATCGAGGCTCGCCACAAAAGCATCGGATCACCAAAATGTACCAGCGCGTGCAGCAGAGGGTGACAGTCGACGACCCGGAGCTCAGCAAACTCGGGATTCCTATCCTGAAGGTGAACTCGAAGTGTGTTGCTGAGTTCATCAGGAGATAGGAAGCCTTGTCAGCCAAAAATGTCACTGATCAAGGTTTGTCAGTCCTCCGCCGTCACCAGAGTGTTGCCAGCACTAGTCAACCCCCAGCAGCAGAGCTGCCAGATGAGAGACCCCAAACTGCTCAACCACAAGTGCAGTATCTGGTCACACCATCTTTGGCAGGGACCAGGAAACTGAAGCAGAGGCTGGATCATTTCTCACTCCCCGCTCAGCCGTCGCTCACACCGATCCTCGTCGCCGCAGCTGCAGCATCTTTTTTATACAACAAACAATAAAACACCTTGAT
>NW_026080835.1:0-1339 GCF_006386435.1 Epinephelus moara | reverse complement strand
TAAGATTGGCATAGTAATCAAACACAAAGCTTCCTGTGACATCATCCATCCACTGAGAAACACAAAGCTTCCTGTGACATCATCCATCCACTGAGTGAGAGCATACGGGTCGGCCAGTCTGGTTTTACTTCCTGTCTCTGTGTTTTCCCGCCTCTTTCCTGTCACACCTGTCTTGTTTGTCCTTCCCTGTTTCCAGAGTCTTTCCGTGACACCTGTTCTGTATTAGTCTTGTTTGCTCCACCCTAGTGTTCCCCTCCACACCCTTGTTGTCAGCCAATCCACATTTCCCCCCTGTTGCCCATGTCCTCCTCCTGCTCCACCAGGTATATTTGTCTAATTTTTATCTCATGCTTAATAAGTCAAAATCATCTAACTTGTAACATTTCAGTGAGGTATAGAGTTGCTTGTAATATGTAAAAAAAAAAAAAAAAAAAAGCCAATGGAACAAATGAAAATATGCATAATTATCTTGTTTCAATGAATATTTTTTCACTTGTTCCAGAGGCAGCTTTTTAAACCTTGGTGTGCTTTTTGCTTGTAATGTGAAAAGTTACTTCAGTTATTTTGGCCTATATTGAGTGTGATTGAGTTTAAGTGTCCCACACAACAAACATATTTGTGCCGCTGTCAGATATCCAGCTAAACACCCCAAGCAGTGAAGGACGTAGAAGGAGTCCAAGTGCCACTACTCCTCGCTGGTGACCCTGCATACCCACTACTACCCTGGATCATGAAGGGCTTCTCTGGTCCCAATTTGACAGCTACACAAGAGACTTTCAATGAACACTTAAGTGCCATCTGTGTGAAAGTTGAGCACGCCTTTGGACACCTGAAGGCAAGATGGTGTGTCCTGTCTAAGCAGTCTGATATAGACTACAACTTCATGCCGGTGGTGGTGGCCACGTGTTGTGTTCTCCACAATATATGTGAGGAGAAAAGACAGCAGCTACCACCTGCAGCATTACATTGATATCCCTGAAGTTTAACTGACTTAATTTTCTGAGCAGTGTGTTTAGGATAAAATACGTCGCTCGAAAACACATTCATTCGATAGTTGTGCCGTATGATTACAAGTACTGTTACAAAACCAAGCAGCTTATAAACATCTGAGTGAAAAGCCAAAAGATGTTTGCAAAAAAAGAAAAGAAATGCTGCCAAAGAAGTTTTATTTCTATTTTTTATTTATTTATTTACATATTTATCTCAATTTATCAAGTTTTTTTTATTTTTTTTTTACTTCTTTTCATGATAAAAACACAATATACAAAATTCAGGTAGGCCTAGCAGCACATACAGATTAAATATAAGTGCTATAAATACATATGAGGAACATAAAATG
>NW_026080834.1:967-2364 GCF_006386435.1 Epinephelus moara | reverse complement strand
TATTTTTGGATGCCTTTAGAGACTGCTGTCCACCTAGACTCCCGTTTTTCTTCACCATCATCTCACCATCGTTTTGTCATTGCAATAAGAAAGGCCTGATAAACTACAGATGTAACAGATGAATCCTTTGTGGCAGGAAAAAGGAAGGAACGCCAATGGATCAGGGCGAGAACAACTGTTGATGTAACCAGGAAATCCTCCGCAGACCGGACCATCCCATTTTGGAGACAATTCGGTTTGGCTGATGGTGGTCTTCAAAGGACGTAGCCGTCGTCGACCGCGAAGGCCGCGTCCTTCAAAGGCTGCAGCCCTTGAATTGTGACACAGCTAATTGCCTGCAGTGATCACATTGGAGCCATTTTGCCACTACTGTACAGAAGATGGAACGACACCTTTCCCCGACATGTTGAACTATAAATCTGACCGTTTTGTGTATTCTCTCATAAAACCCTTAAGAAATGACAAGTTAGCAGATTTTGGTACAACTTACTGATGATGCGGCTGCATCTATTGGGCAAGCGATAGCGGTAGACGGTCACATAGTAAACTGGGACCCCGGTCAGAGTGAGAACGAAGCTTTGCCCAGTGTTCCAGGGGTCCGAGTACAGAGACAGGCCCACGATGAAGAAGCTAACCACTGTGAAGATGACTGCGATGGCCAGGGGCACCTTTGGGTCATCAAAAAGAGCAAAAACGCAGTGTGGTGTCTTTTTAGTGTACAGTTCATAATGGAGAATGCTGCACAGTTTGACACACTGACCTTGAAAGGTCTTGGGTGGTGGGGGAAGCGATATCGATGGATGAGCAGCCCCAAGATTGCCAAGGCGATGAAGAACCAGCGAGCAAAGGAGACGAAGTTAATGAGCTGGTAGATCTCTCCACTGATTGACATCACAACCACTAAGGGGTACTGGAGACAGACAAAACCACATCCTAATCATACAATTTCTTGCCAATAAACAATTAGAACTAAATGAAAAGGACACTGCTTTACATTTCACATGAACCAATCTAGTCTGGGGCGGGATTGTTTGCACATGGCTCTCAACATGGAGGTGGCTGTGAGATGCAGTCATGACATTGTCAGATAGCTTTTCTGGTTTATAGCGTGTGGACAGAATTTTACCAGTAACAGCAGAGCAGGCATTGGTGTATGTCTGCGGATGTGAATCATGGAAAAGACTGGAGGCCAGTGGCCCTCTCTGGCTCCCACAAACAGCATCCTGCAACACAAACAGTAAGGCTCAGGGTGCTTTCAGACCTAGAGTTGTCTTGCTTTGGTCTGAATCAGGGACTGATTTTGTTACAAAGTTGTATAATTGCCTAGAGTATATTCATGTTCTCACGGCAGCATTTACAAGCGGACCAGATCAAATGCCTTGTGCAAGAAAGCTGCT
>NW_026080834.1:0-918 GCF_006386435.1 Epinephelus moara | reverse complement strand
ATGTGCATATTAAGGCAGTACAGGAGGAGGTGCACATTAATAATCCTCCAGGACTGTAACATGCTCATGTTAAACCCAAACAATGTGTCATGTGACTTCAGTTGGTTCAGATCCAAACGAACCGCACCAGAGTTTTATAACCTGACCAAGACCACCTCTTGAAGAAGGTCTTGGTCCGGTTGTTTTGGTGCGCACCTGAGTGTGATTGCTGTGTTCACACCCGCTCAAACGAACCACACTGAGGGGGCAAATGAGCTTGAGTACAATTTAACCAAACCAAACATGGCAGGTTTGAAAGCACTCTTACAAGGCTGTTAGGAGTCATTCTTGGCTGATTTGAAGCACACACATAGATGACAGTAATAACCTTTTTGTGCTCAGATTACCTGGCTGACCCAAAGAAACCACCGTTAAGTGCACCAAGGCAGGATAGGGCCACTAGAAAGGGAATCACAGAAGCCAATCCCTGAAGAGCACGGTTCGCAAACGTCTGCAGAGACACAGGATAAGACTGACGTTTAAACACACAGTGCATATTTGTCATGGTTTTCCTTTTAAATGCAATAAAGCACTAACCACAGCTACGGCATCAGACACCAGCAGCTCAGCCGGAGTCATCATGGTGTAGTAGGCCACATTTACAAGCACATAAAAGACTGTCACTGTCACCATGGAGAAGGTTATTGCCAGCGGGATGTTTCTGACAAGACAGGTTACACACAGAGCGATATGATAGTATATTCAAGGCAACAAGGCTTTTAAAAAGAAATTGAGTGGAGAGCAGACGTCGGATGTAAAATACCTGTTTGGGTTTATGACCTCTTCTGTGACAAGGTTCAAGTAAAACCTGAAGGGAAAAGGAAAGCTCATTAACAAAAGCAGAAAGTTCTGATGTTTTTATACTACTACTGGTTATTA
>NW_026080833.1:0-1081 GCF_006386435.1 Epinephelus moara | reverse complement strand
AAGGTGTGTGTGTTTGCTCTCTGATGTGGTGTGTGTCTGTGTAAACAGGTCGGGAACTCTTCGGTCTTTCTCTCAGTGACTCTCTGATGCTGATTTATGGTAAACAGGAGAAATAAATCAGATTTTAAATGTGTTTTTAATCTGCTGCTAATCTTCCCACAAACACCACAAACACCTCAGCAGTCCGTCTGATGTCAGTCTGACACTCTGACTCTGTTTGATATCACACCGTCTGATCCGTCCAACACGTCTCAACATGGACACTGAGCAGAACTCAAGCCTCTCCAGCTGTGACATCATCATGGTTTTTATATATTTAAATCACATAATTCATTTTTTCAGACACAGAAATAAATCTGTGTTGTTAATTAGGATGTTTTAATAAGTTTAAATTCACAGGTGTGTGTTTTGTCTCATTTCGTGTTTAAGTAGCAACACAAAGAGCCACAAACTCATTCATTCATTCATTCATCTTCTAACCGCTTCATCCTCTTGAGGGTCGCAGGGGGGCTGNTGTGGGAGGAAGCCGGAGTGCCCGGAGAGAACCCACGCTGACACGGGGAGAACATGCAAACTCCGCACAGAAGGGCTCCCACGCCCGGGATCGAACCGGCAGCCCTCTTGCTGTGAGGCGAGAGTGCTAACCACCACACCACCGTGCCGCCCCGAGCCACAAACTTTTATTCCTAATTAAAGAATTCTTTTTTAAAGATCATTTTTGTCTTTTGTCTTTATCTGACAGGACAGTTTTAAGCACTCTAAAGTTGTCAAATACTGGTGCTCAGTCAGTCACAAAAGCTGTCCTTTCATGTCGGCAAGATATGCTGCCAGTTATGTAAATGAAAATGCAGTCGGGCAACACTGTAGGTTAAGGTGACAAAAGTCCGAGTAGGGTGGACAACACCACCCAGGAGGCCGGTGTTCACTTCCTGTAAGATTGTAAAGCCAAACCCTGTTCTGTTTTCATAAACCCAACCACGTGTGTGTGTGTGTGGGCTAAACGTAACCACGTGTGTGTGTTGCTGAAGGAAAAAAACATCAGTTGGCGGTGTTGTCCTGACGTAGTGCTTTTATTTTGAAA
>NW_026080832.1:0-1538 GCF_006386435.1 Epinephelus moara | reverse complement strand
TGATGTCATTCTATTCCGCTTTGATGTTTAGAATTCCATGATTCCATTCATATTTTTTAAATTTCAGTGTTCATTATTGTCATGAACATTACGATTCACTATTGACATGATAAACAAATAAATAAATAAATAAATTCATTATTCATTATAAATGAACACATAAATAACTAAATATATGATGCTTTACCATTCAGGGCATGCACTGTTTTTTCCCTGCTACACTGTGATGATGTGATTGTGCTACTGACTCAAACTGTATCGACTCATAGAGGTGATGACCTGAGGATGGTTTGCCATCCATGGGATGCACCATGTTGAAGAAACAATTTCTTCACTGGCCACAGTTTTCCACCTCTCTGCTAGATTTTCTTCCAAATGTTTTTAAATTTATTTTATTTCTTCACATTAATCAGCATTTCTTTAAATGTGCCAGTGTCAGCCAGCTGGCTAATTTTCAACTGCAGTCCTTTGGCAAGATGTTTTGAAACCAATAAAAGGATAAAAAAAATCACAGGACAATTCACAGGACAAAGACAGCATAGAGACATAAAGATAGAATTAATTATAGCAGTTAGAAACTGTCAAGATAGAACAGAGGCTATGCAAAGCAGCAAGCAACAGCAGAGCACCAGTACAATACAATGACACAACAACAACAACAACAACAACAACAACAACAACAACAACAACAACAACAACAACAACAACAACAACAACAACAACAACAACAACAACAACAACAACAACAACAACAACAACAACAACAACAACAACAACAACAACAACAACAACAACAACAACAACAACAACAACAACAACAACAACAACAACAACAACAACAACAACAACAACAACAACAACAACAACAACAACAACAACAACAACAACAACAACAACAACAACAACAACAACAACAACAACAACAACAACAACAACAACAACAACAACAACAACGACAACAACAAACTGTATGATAGCACAAACAGACATGCAAGAAACACCAAGCACCAACACACAGATTGGCATTACACTCAGACATGCAGAGTAGTAATGGAAAGTAAAAATAGATAAAACACAATAGTCATTATGTACAGTCAAATACACTGACGCACAAGCCATGCTACAGAAGGTTGGCTATAATAGATACAGCATACATACCCATGCAGAGCTGGCTGTCTGGCAGTGGGCAAGACATAAAGGAGGTTAGCAGCAATTTGAAAGGAAAACATAAAAACTAGGGCTCGGCAAAACGATTATTTTTTAAACGATTAATCTAGCGATTATTTTTTCGATTATCAATTATTTTCCCATTATTTGATTACTATGGCAATTTACACATTATGAATATCAAAAAACATTGACTTCTTATAACATTTCAGTATTTATTCAACATTTCTTTAAGACATCAGTTCAGAGTATTGCTCCCAAAATCTTTCCAAATTCCAAAATTAGATTCATGTAATTAAGTAGTGCAAAATAATGCATTCTGATACCAGATGTAGCATTAAACAAAATATATATATGCATATATATAATAT
>NW_026080831.1:0-2645 GCF_006386435.1 Epinephelus moara | reverse complement strand
TCGCTGAGAGCACCTGGCTTCCCAGCTTGTTTGGATGAATACCATCGCCACAGCAGAAGGAGGGACGGTTCCAGAATAAATTGAAATTGTCAATGAAAGTAAAAGTAAAAAAACAGTAAAAAAAAAGTAACCCTCTTTCAAAAGCCTCCGACGAGATGCAGAGGTTGATGATCGGGACAGACGGTGGGGATCCACTCTCGATGACGTGCTGGCGCGGGCCGGCGAGGGACTCTTGGAGCGGGGAGCCCGCGAGGGACGCTCGGAGCGGGGGGCCGGAGCTAAATGCCCCGAGCCGGGACCCGGATCCATCTGTGACAGTTGGTTGGTGATGATAGTTGCCGGTAGTGCTGGAGTAGTGGGGTTGACAGACGGCTTGGATGTATCTGTATCCTGGTGATGGGGAGGGGCGGTGGAGTCAGCTGGATGGACCGGGTTGTGGTCTGGAAAACTCTCGAAAACTCGCCTGAGCCCCTCTTGCGGCTGTGGACCGCAACCTCGGTCCAGGTTGACCCATGGCCAGGGGTTGAGCAGGAGGGCCGTGAACAGGTGCCGGGGTCCCACGTCATCGTGTCCTGGAGGGTCGAGCTGAGGGAGGCCAGCTTTTTGGACTGCTCACTCGCTAGGTCCATAAAACTGGAAAGTAGGGAGTCCTTTTTGTGGAGTTCCTCAGACAGCCGTCTGATGTCCTCCTTCAGGTCAATGATCTTTTTATTTGCTTTGAGCAGTAGGGTTTTCTCATCGCTGTGCATGACTTGACGGCGACAGGTTAGCTGCTAGGCTAAAAGCAATCTCGGCAGTGCTTAGCCACAGCCCGNATATGATCTTTGTCTCTTAATCAACTTATGTATCTTAACCTTGTTACTCGATTTGGACACAAACTTTTACACTACAATATGTAAGTGTATGTATATATGTGTGTGTATATGTAAGTGTATGTGTATATGTGTGTGTATATGTGTGTGTATAAGTAAGTGTATGTGTATATGTGTGTGTATATGTAAGTGTATGTGTATATGTGTGTGTATATGTAAGTGTATGTATATGTAAGTGTATGTGTATATGTGTGTGTGTATATAATAATAATAATAATGATAAAGTTTATTTGTATAGCCCTTTAAAGCAGCCCAGAGGGTGACCAAAGTGCTTTACAATAAAACAAAATAAAACAGCAAAAGAACACCAGTAAAGGACAGCAATAAAAAACAATAACAATAACAATGTCATAACAATCTTAAGTGTTAAAAGCCGTCTTAAAAAGAAAGGTTTTAAGTTTTGATTTAAAAAGACCTAGGTCAGTGATGGTGCGCATGTCGGGGGGGAGCTTGTTCCACAGTCTGGTTGCGGCCACCGAGAAAACCCTGTCACCCCAATGTTTGTAATTGGACCTTGGGACCTCCGACAGACCCTGGTTTGACGACCTTAGGGTTCTGTATCTGACTTGTGGCGTGAGAAGGTCGGATAAATAGGGTGGAGCACTGACTTGTGGCGTGAGAAGGTCGGATAAATAGGGTGGAGCAAGTCCGTTAAAAACGAATGTTAAAATCTTAAAATCGATTCTAAAATGGACAGGAAGCCAATGAAGAGAGTAAAGGACAGGAGTGATGTGCACACGTCTAGGAGTGTTCGTTAAAAGACGGGCTGCTGCATTTTGCACGAATTGCAAACGACGATGATAGATGACTGGGAAGTGCCAATATAAAGTGCATTACAATAATCTAGCCTTGAGCTAATGAAGGCATGAATAGCTTTTTCAAGGTCAGCACGATTTAGGAATGGCTTCACCTTGGCCAGAAGGCGCAATTGAAAAAAGCTTACTTTAACCATAGTGTCAATTTGTTTGTCGAACTTGAAGTTACTGTCGAACGTAACCCCGAGATTTCTGACCGTTGGACTGACTTTCATTGCTGTGAAATTAGACATTTCTGTTTTCCCAAACACAATACACTCTGTCTTGTCTTCATTAAGATGTAGGAAGTTGGATGACAGCCACTGCTTAATGTCGGCAATAGCATTAGTCAAACTCCTATGTGCCCCGCTTCCCGTTAGGCCCAACGGTAAATAAATTTGGAAGTCGTCCGCGTAGCAATGGAGCGACAGATCGTGTTTCGCTATAATTGAACCAAGCGGCAGCATGTAAAGAGAGAAAAGAGTAGGGCCGAGGATCGACCCTTGTGGTACCCCGCAGGAGAGAGTGATGCTCGAGGAGGACAGGTCACCAATCATTACTGAAAAGCTTCGATCAGTTAAGTAGGAAGTAAGCCATTTAAGTGCTGTGCCACTGATGCCAACATATTCATTAAGGCGAGATAGCAGGATTGCGTGGTCCACAGTATCGAAGGCCGCTGTGAGGTCTAGCAGTACTAGGATCATAGGGCATTTGGCATCAACAGACAGAGCAACGTCATTGTGTACCTTCAGCAAGGCAGACTCGGTGCTATGACGAGATCTGAAGCCAGACTGGAATTTATCAAAAATATTGTTGTTCTCTAAGAATGCTTGTAGTTGTGTGAAAACAACTTTTTCTAGAACTTTGGACAAAAAGGACAGATGGGAGACAGGTCTAAAATTTGATAGAATTGAGGGATCGAGTTGAGGTTTTTTAAGGAGAGGCCGAACCACAGCATGTTTCAGGGCGGCCGGGACAG
>NW_026080830.1:0-3647 GCF_006386435.1 Epinephelus moara | reverse complement strand
GCCAAGCAGATACCCAGGGCGACTTGTGTTTTTGTTGAATGTGTAGTGGTAATTATTAGAGAGTAGAAAATTGTCTCACTTACAGCAGACTAACACACTAACAGAGTAGAAGGAAGGACAACATTGTAACACTGCAGCTCGTAAGCCACAGGTTAAAACCTCACGCCTGTGCACCCGCATCAGTGTTCTAGTCTTCTGTATTTACAAAACTCTTGCAAGACCCACTAGGGAGGACACATTCACCACCAGTAGAATGTACTCCCAAACACCCCAGGTGGGCGGAGCCGAAGCTCCTAAGAGGTCACTCGAGCCAGTCCTGACGGACGTGGTCGTGGCATTCCTTCGCCTCTCCTCAGAAGAAAAGGACAGGCTTGACAGTTATGACAATGAAGACTGTCATCCGGCGCTACAGGAACTCGTGGATTACGCCAACAACCCGGCAGGTAAGCCAGAGCGCACCATCCAAGACGTGGTGGGCGAAATGTTCCTTGTGTATCAGCGCAAAACTCATCTGCAAGCAGCGGAACAACAAGCACAGATTGCCCAGCTGCAGCAGGAAAACGCCAGCCTGCAGCGCGAAGCACAGAGAGCCCAGGCTGAGTTTGACCAGGCGCAGGAAGACCTTGATCTCCTGCGTGCGGAGGTTCGTTCTGCTCAACGAAGAGCAGAACCTAAGCATGGAGAAGACCGGCCTGGCCAGGTAAGTCTAGCCGACAGCCTTCCTGGGCTAGATGAAATCACTCCTAGTGGCCCCAGCTACCATTCTTTTCCATCGGGGAACCCGCACAATCGGGAACCCCGACCCTCGCTGATAAGCGAGGCTGCTTTGTCGCGGAGGATGGAAGCTGCACAGCTGTCCAANAAGCTGAAGAAATGCATGACAGCCTTCCTGGGCTAGATGAAATCGCTCCTAGTGGCCCCAGCTACCATTCCTTCCCATCGGGGAACCCGCACGATCGGGAACCCCGACCCTCGCTGATAAGCGAGGCTGCTTTGTCGCGGAAGATGGAAGCTGCACAGCTGTCCAACCCCGCACGCCAGGAGGCGCGTGCTAGAAGTCGAGCACACTTTAGTAGCGCAACCTCCGATTTAGTTGTTGTAGACGACTATCAAGCACCCCCATCAGGTCGCTCATGGGAGGACAGCGCTCCACGCTGTGGGGCCGCACCCCCTTTCACTCCCAGTCACCCCCGCTTCAACATAAAGGGGGGAGACTATCCCCACGCCTGAGGTGGCGTGGACGACTCAAAACGATCCTTAACCCGGGAGCTGGGCGCATCACGTAGCCCACGCCGGCACGTCGACCGCACCCCCTCCCCGCTGCCGCGGGGAAGGAGCCGTGCTTATCGCTACAGCGATCCGAGCGACTCAGGAAGCTCGGAATCGGATGGTCAACAGTCGTACCACAGTCGGGGCCTGCGTACCCGACAGCTTGAGTCTCTTGCCAAGGACATAGAGCGCTTCGACCCGAATAGCCCCGACGCCAACATCGAGGACTACTTCCGGGAAGTCGAACGCTGCCTGGTCGACTTACCTGACACTACGTCAAGGGAAAAACTTAAGTTGGTCTGGAAGACCACGGCAAGGAGCGTCCATGTGTTCATGGAAACGCTTCCACCTAACACCCGAGACCGCTATGCAACGCTTCGGAAAGCGCTGCGTGAGGAGTATTCGCTGTACACCGACGAAGCCTCTTCCACCCTCGGCGCCTTTGCCATCTTGCAGAAGAAACATGAGCCCCCTCGAGAATACTTCAGGCGCCTGAGAACTGCCTATTTCCAGGGTCGTAACACACCAGGCCTGGAAGAAGATCATGCTTTCAAGTCCTTGTTCCTCCACAACCTCCACGAGAGCCTGCGTTACGACGTCATGATGCACTGCAGAACACGTGGGCTCACCATGCAAGAAATAAAGAAATATGCACAGCTGGCATGGGAAACGCGCATGCGTCCCACTAGAGGTCGCGAGGTCGACGCCAGGGTCCTGGGGATCCAAGCTTCGGAGGACGCCGACTTAGCACTGGAAGGAAGCGAGGTTCCTCGTGCTAGAATGGACGTCAGAGGTAGACCCCCGAAGCAGCGACCGCCTACCCAACAGGGTGGGCGGTGAAACCAGGGGGGTGGCAGCCATCCCCAACCCCAGAGCCAAACGAGAGCATCACGGCCAGACACCTCTCAGCAGAGAGGGAGAAGCCGGTTCGAACAGAACACCAAGCAGGGAAACCAAAGAGGTAAGTGGCGGAATGGCACCCCAAGCCCCTCCAGAGAGAAGGGCATGAAGCCTGAGATGGAGGACTTGATCTGAAAATGCGTGTCAGAAGCAGTGAAGCAGCTGGACATACCCCGCCGTCCACCAGGCCCGCCAGACTCCCAGAAGGGAGCTGGCACTGGCCCCCCGTCAGCATGACTAGGCCGGGCAACCGTACTCTCTACCGCCAAGGTTTACCTTGTAGGTTGGGGTACGGAGCCAGGGGAACCGAAAGCACTCCCATCAACTGCCATACACACCACTCCACGCCCTCCTTTCCTATCATTCTTGGGCGATCTGGTCCGAAGAGGTAACGCTCGACGTATCTACACCCAAGTGGTGGTAGGGGGTTGCACCAACGCCCTTGCCCTCCTTGATTCTGGCTCTGAAATCAGCCTGATAAACTTCAACACCTTTTCAGAAGTTGCCAGGGCAGTGGCCACCATTGGCAAACCCCTGCGGATCGAGGCCTGTAATGTGAGCATCACCAGCTACACCCAAGACAGTTCACCCATCACTAGGCGTGCCTGGGTCGACCTCACGTTCCAAGAGATGACGCTTGTCCACCCCTTACACATCTGCACCATTGACACGGAGCCGCTGCTCATTGGTCAAGACCTGCTAGATCGACTCGCTCCGCTCATTGACTGCCACCGTGGACACATTTGGGCTCAGGTCGACACCCCCAAACCACTCAGTCAGTCAGCCTTAGGCGGACATGTCGCCGCCATCCGGGGAACCTTCGGACCCCGGCCGAAGCTCATGCCTCTTTCAGAGCCCGATCCTGGCTCTGACCTTCTTCTGCCACTGCCGGCAACCATTCAGCCAGCGCCGGCCGGTAACCGCGATTCTCTGCACAGCCATGAATCATTTCTTTGTGCGTTAAAGAATACAAACCCAGCTTATCTGGTCCCCCTAGACCTAGTGACTCAGATCTTGAAATCTGCTACCACCACTGTTGTGCGTCCATCGCAGGTACACCTGGCATATAATCTTGGCAGCACCATCCCGATCTCTGTAAACCCTCAAAGCTTAGAAATCAGATTCCTCCTCAACCTGCCCATCATAGAAAGACAGAACATATACAGACTTAAGTCAGTATTGAATGTTGGTTTCTGGAAGGGCAACACTCATATTCATTTAAAGACACCTACCTCACTCGCATGTCATGACGATCACCCCTCACTCTACCTCATCCCAAACCTAGACATGTGCACTAAAACAAAAGACATCCACTGGGTTTGCCCGGGCAACCCTTTTGTCAGAGATGTCACTAACTACCTCTGCGGCTTAAGAGCCGCATCCCCCGAACAAAAGTGCCAAGCTAAAATGTCGGTCAAAGACGAACAGACAGGGACAAAAGTAAAACGAGCTGGTAATCGATGGCTCGTGAGCACACC
>NW_026080829.1:0-1053 GCF_006386435.1 Epinephelus moara | reverse complement strand
TCAATAGTGCCAAAGGCTCGCTGTGAACAACACTCAAACCCGTAAGTTAAAACAAATATTGCGAAAATTTGAAAGGAACTGGCGATTAACATAACTGGAAGAATCTCGTTTAATCTGGGCAGACAGTCTCAAAACGTATAAGAGGGGCCTCCGCAATGCCAGAGCAAACTATTACTCAGCTTTAATAGAAGAAAATAAGAACAACCCCAGGTTTTTTTCAGCACTGTAGCCAGGCTGACTGAGAGTCACAGCTCTATTGAGCCTTGTATTCCTTTAGCCCTTAGCAGTAATGATTTTATGAGCTTTTCTAATGACAAAATTCTAACTATTAGAGGCAGAATTCATGACCTCCTGTCCTCTGATAGTACCTATCTGCTCTCAAACACAGCTGTTAGACCTAATTTAGATTGCTTCTCCCTGATTTCTCCTCAACAATTGGCCGCAGTGATTTCTTCATCTAAATCATCAACGTGTCTCTTAGACCCCATCCCAACTAGGCTACTTAAGGAAGTCTTACCTTTAGTTAACACTCATTTATTAGACATGATCAATATGTCTTTATTAACAGGCTATGTACCACAGTCATTTAAGGTAGCTGTAATTAAACCTCTCCTAAAAAAGCCCACCCTGGATCCAGAGGTGTTAGCCAACTATAGATCAATATCTAATCTTCCCTTTCTTTTAAAGATCTTTGGGAAAGTAGTCGCAAACCACCTGTGTGATTTTCTCCATGATAATAATTTATTTGAGGAATTTCAGTCAGGACTTAGAGTGCATCATAGCACTGAGACAGCACTAGTTAAAATTACAAATGATCTTCTGATTGCTTCAGACAAAGGACTCGTCTCTGTACTTGTTTTATTAGATCTTAGCGTGGCATTTGACACAGTTGACCATCAAATTCTGCTACAGAGACTGGAACATTTAATTGGCCTAAAAGGTTCTGCACTAAGCTGGTTCAAATCTTATTTATCTGATCGTTTTCAGTTTGGTCACATTCATGATGAATCATCCTTACATACTAAAGTTTGTTTTGGAGTTCCGCAAGGTTCT
>NW_026080828.1:0-3448 GCF_006386435.1 Epinephelus moara | reverse complement strand
GGCTGCAGCACACTTGGATCACTACGGATGAGCAATATGGAAATACTTTGTGGATTCAATTTTGTGTACTTGGACGTTAGTCTGGGGCGCCGTCAGCCATTAGGTGTGCTAGCCGCTTCCCTCGCCGATCTCCGCAAGGTATGTGAGGACTCTAAAACTTCACCAGGGCCTCCATCAGCATATGGGTGAGTAGATAATGGCTGAATTTTCATTTTTGGGTGCACTATCCCTTTAAGAGCATATGAAAATTAAAAAAAAATGTTTTTCACCCAACAGGTGGTCAGCCATCTTGAATTTTGTGTGCACATTTTCGTTTTACAAACACCTTTGAGGACTTTAGGATGCACAAAAACTTTGCATCCATTTTCAAAGTAGTAATGATTTCAATTTGAAGGTGTAATTGGGCTTGGGCATGGCACATTGGCTCTGTAGTGCCCCCTTATTACCTTTGAATACAGCCTTATACCACCCTTGGTATACTCTTAAAAAACTCAAGAAACTTGGTGAACTGCACAGTGCCTGAGGCCTTTCACTCATTAGGAGGCGTCCTAATGAGTGAAAGGCCTCAGTTGGGACAAAGTTGCTCTGATAATTACAACACGTGGTATGCACATTGCTCTCATCATTCCAGACGTATTTCCCATGTGATTGTATTAGCTCCGCCCACCCAAGAAAGTATGTTTTTCATGTATTATATGCAAACCTCCTAGGGGGTTTATCAGATTTGTTTCAAATTTGTGGTTTAATTTTAAAAACTTAATTATGAAAAGTTGTTATAATTTTTGTGGATTGCAGATTGTAGACAGGCATAAAATTTCCATGCTGACCAGGAAACAGGGAGTGGTTTTTAACTCAACTTTACATTGTTTAATCTGCACCAAATGTATTGTGCTTGAGTCCCGGCTTGACATGACCACAGGAAATGATATGTTCTGTAATTAAAAGAACTCCGAGAGAATTAATCAGATTAACTTCATATTTGGTCAGTGCAGTCTTAACATTTTTGAGTCTTTGTAGAAAATTGTTGCCATGGCATGGCGGCCATTTTGCGTGTTTTGCCATAAAACAAAAAAAATGTTGTAACTTGATCATACACTGTCTAATCAAATTTCTTATGCTTAATTAGAGTTCCAGCCAAAAGACGTCTATGTGTTGAGTCACAGTTACGGCACCAACTGAAGTCAGCCTTATGTGATAAGGATCATTTGAATTATATGAAATTTACAGTGTGGTCTACACCTGATATACAGCCACATGATATATAGTTAGTGTTTTTTTCTTGCACCACATATTGGACAGAAAGTGGTACAAAATTTGCAATTCGTCATCTCTAGTGCCTCACACACTCCATGCTGGAAATAACATTTAAGTCATGCATGCCGTGTCTGACAGGAGAGGAAATGATGAGTGTGCCAACCAGTGTCCCACCAGTATCCCCAGTGTGTGGAAAGGTGTGAGTCTGTTCATCGCTGCTTGCAGCTTTAATAATATGTGCATCTTTTGCCGTTTTGAATGTCATATGCACATCATTTTATACAACTAACAATACATGTGTGACCATTTTAGGAAAAAACTTGAGCTTGTCCTGTCTAACAATGTGTCAGACTTTCCATATTGTAGTTGAAATAATCCAACACTAACATTAAAAGACAAAGACTAATGTTGGTAAAAAAAAACAACCCATTCTCAATTTTGTCCCAGTGTCACCAATTAGATCTGTAATTTTCGACCAGTGATTAAATAAATGAATGACTTAACATTTTTCCACCTGAATTTTAGTCCTTGAAACATTAAGAACTTCATATTGAGAAACAAACAAAAAAAATAGAACTGAAGTGTAGATAAAATCAAAATGGCTTCAGTATTTCTAAAATCTTGGTTATATTCTTGTAGTACTGTTCCTGAGTTGGTTGAGGTGGGGCTATTTTACCTACAGAACATTTTAAGTACAATCATTAAAATAACTAGTAGGCTACTGCTACTAAATAAATATATGGAGTAAAAAGTTGTCTTTTCCCTTGGAATTTCAATGATGTAGAAGTGTAAAGTACCATGAAATGAATATTTAAGTACCAGTACCTCAAAGGTAAACTTCATTCACAAAATGACAATTTCTATATCAATCACTCTCACCTTGAAAATCTGAGAGAAAAAAACTAAACCTTGCATACTTCTACGGCAAACGGAGAATCCAGAAACATTCTTCACGAATTGAGGTAAATGGGGGTCGTGTTTAACAACAGCAAAACTATATCAAAATATCTGTTTACAAACTCACACTTCTGAATAATACAAGTCTTATATATCCAGTTATGCTCAGTACTTCCCAAACACATGCATTTTCACCCAGACATGATGATTTAAAACATGTCAGTCAAACAGTCTTATGTATTCAAATGCACGTGCCTGCTTAGGCACACTACTTATCTAAGTAGTGTGCCTAAGCAGGCACATGCATTTGAATTCTGCTCGAGTGGATCTCAAACATGTGCATGCTCAGGCAGGCATGCTCAGGGCATGTAGATGGAAGTGTTTTATATTATAACATTTTATTGAAAATGCATGTGTTTAGGAAGTTCTAAGTATATAACTGGATAAATGAGACTTGGATTATATTGCACAAGTTGTGTGTAAATTGGTTGTAAATGGATGTTTTGCTGTTGTTAAACGTGGTCCTTGTTTATTTCAATTCATGAAGAATGTTTGCCTCTTTTGGATTCTCAGTTCACTGTGGAGGCATGCAAGAAAACTCCACACATTCAAAATAACACACGGTGAGTTACTCATATGTAAATGTCATTTTGCAGGTTAAGTCTTCTTTCAGATTTCATGGAAGTACTTAAGTGCTGTAATCAAGTACAGTAAATATTTTTCCACCACTTCGGTTAACAAAGAAATTATGAAATTTGAGCTCAAGTTTCAATTCATATAAAGAATCAAACATAATAATAAGTAATATTACTATTCATATTGTGAAAACCTGTGAATTTGTTACAATTGTTCACAAATGTTGAGTTCATTAGTTTGTTTTATTTCTATTAGCCTTGTCTTGTGGCCAGATTTGTTCTATTTTTATTTTTTTTATCTTTGTGTTGAAAAGGTTCCTTTAAAAAAGCTGCCAAACACCAGGTGTGAACTGCTAAACAGCAAGATACACTGAACAAAAATATAAACGCAACACTTATTTTTGCTCCCATTTTTCATGAGCTGAACTCAAAGATCTAAAACATTTTCTATATACACAAAAGACCATTTCCCTCAAATATTGTTCACAAATCTGTCTAAATCTGCGTTAGTGAGCACTTCTCCTTTGCCGAGATAATCCATCCCACCTCACAGGTGTGGCATATCAAGTTGCTGATTAGACAGCATGATTATTGCACAGGTGTGCCTTAGGCTGGCCACAATAAAAGACACTCTAAAATGTTCAGTTTTATCACACAGCACA
>NW_026080827.1:2318-3778 GCF_006386435.1 Epinephelus moara | reverse complement strand
CAGCTTTAATTAACCCAACACCTTTTGGCTGTGACGCGCTTGGGGAAAACTGCTGTTTGCGTTTGAGGGTCAGACAGTTGGAGATGAGATGTCCAGGCTTATGACAGTAAAAACACTCTCTGTCCTCTTTCTTAGGACTGACTGTCTGGGGAGGGTTTTGTCGAGCTGGAGGCTGACGAGGCTTTTCATCAGAACCCGATGAAAAAACTGTCCTATGAGTTAAGACAAATTCATCAGCCAACACAGCAGCAGAGGAGAGATTTGCCACTTTTTGTTCGTTAATATACACCACTATACGTTCTGGGAGACACTTTTTAAAGTCCTCCATTAAGACCAACTCCCTCAAGGAATCAAAATCATTAGCCTTACAAGCAGTACTCCATTTATAATCAAAATCATTAGCCTTACAAGCAGTACTCCATTTATCAAAAAGAATTCCCTTTTCCCTGGCGAATTCAACATAAGACTGGGTTGGGGCTTTTTTGTGATTCCTAAATTTTTGCCTGTAAGTTTCAGGAACCAGTTTGTAAGCACGCAGAATTGCAGCTTTTACTAAGTCATATCTCAGGCTGTCCTCCACAGGGAGTGCAGCAACAGCTTCTTGAGCTTTCCCTTAAATTTTGCACTGAAGCAAAAGAGCCCAAACTTCAGGTGGCCACTGAAAATAGGAATCAACCTCAGTCTCACAGAACGTGGGCACCAAAACAACATTCTTACCAACATCAAATGCACTTGGTAGGGAAGTGGTGGAAGAAGAAGACTTACTTACCAGACCAGCAGACGCACCCGGCACATGAGTCAACCTCTGAGACTCAAGCTCCAGCTGACGCAGTCGAATAGCTTTCTCAGCTTCAATCTCCATTCTTTTAATTTCCAGCTGATACTGCAACTCAGCCTGTTGGGTTTTAGCTTTCTCCTGGGATTCCATTTGGAAGCGAGCAAGACGGACCTTTAACCGAGCCTCCACTTTGGACCCAGTACTGCTGAGGGTAGCGGAGAGGGGATCATAGCGAGGCAGCGTTACTGGTGTCGTTACCGGGCGCTCCTCTAATTCATCCTCCTCACCTGAGGTCCCTTCAACACCACCATTACCAGGAGGATCACCCTCAAGTGGTCGGCTACCAGCCGCTTCACCCAGGATGCCATCCTCCATCACAGCTGACTCAGTCTGCACTGGCAATTTAATAAGCCCCAATTCCACCAATTTACCAACAACAAGAGCTTTAAGATCTCGTTTCAAAGCCTGTTTGGGATAAATGAGACTGAAATGATTTGCTATTTGGGCCAAATCATCCTTACGACAACAATTGATCAAACTGAGGGAGGGGGAAGCTAGGAAGCTATCCAGATCAAACTGAGACATGACTTATTAGTAAGGTGCACCGTGGCACCCACTTCCAACAATCAATTAACCATTTAACCAACAACAATCCAATTAACCAAACAATCCAAAATTCAAG
>NW_026080827.1:0-1677 GCF_006386435.1 Epinephelus moara | reverse complement strand
TGAGATATAAAATACTTCAATTTAAAGAGCGCCACCTGGTGGTCATCACCTGACATTTTGCACAGAGCCTCAGGGGCTCATGGGGAAGTAGTAAACTGAGTTTCATGTCATTCGGATACACCAATGTGGAGATATGCAGCACTTCCTGTTTACAACGAAATCTGCAGGAAGTTGTTATTTAATAACTTGAGTATTGTTTGGGATATCAAAATTCTTTTTGATAACTTTTTGTCAGGATGGTCCACAGATGCTGTGTGCAAAGTTTCATGCCAATCCGTGAAATTGCCTGGGAGGAGTTCGAAAAAGTAGGTTTGCGACATCTTGCGAATTTGTGGAAAAAAAACGGAGGCTGAAATGGGCGTGGCCTATATCACAAGATTCAGCACAATTCACTGAACACGTGGATATTAGGTTTTTGAATGTGCGACAAAGTATATGGGAGTTATGAGCCAAAATGCACTGTCCTTGATTATAGCGCCAAGTAGTGGTGGAAATTCAAGACGACAATAGATTATAAAATTTTTCGCCAGACCTAACGTGTGTGCCATATTTGGTGAGTTTTTGAATTTGGGAAAGGGGCCAAATTGGGGATTATATGCGCAGAATAATAATAATAATTAAAGCTGCAAGCAGCGATGAACGGGCCCTTGCACCTTCACGCAACTCGGGGGGGCTGGCAGGACGTCTTCTGACGTGTCAGTTCATTTCTGTCAAAGTTAGACATCGCATGCAGGGGTGACTTTGCATATCCCTGATACAGTGCTGGAATGACATATTTCACATTTTGTATCCCTTCCTCTTTCCACTAGAGGGAATTGGAGAGCGCACTAATTATACATCATGTTTTTATACATCAAATATACACCACAGCATTTAACTTTCAGATAAATCAAAAGATAAGTGTTTGAGACCTACTTCCTGTCACCACTAGCTAACACTATGAGTATCAGAAAATATGGTCATATAAATGTTTTCAGGGCAGGACTAATATGAATCATCTTAAGTTTGATGGAGATCAGAACATTTACGGCAACAATATAGCAATTTCCTGTTTCATGGCGAGACCTCAAAATTAAACCCTCTGCAGCACGTATAGACAATAATGATATGTCATGTTTGTGTACATCAAATATACATCACAGCATTTAACTTTCAGATAAATCAAAAGAGAAGTGTTTGAGACCTACTTCCTGTCACCACTAGGTGACACTATGAGTATCAGGAAATATGGTCATATACATGTTTTCAGGGCAGAACTACTATGAATCATCTGAAGTTTGATGGAGATCAGAACATTTACGGCAAAAATATAGCAATTTCCTGTTTCATGGCGAGACCTCAAAATTAAACCCTCTGCAGCACGTATAGACACTAATGATATGTCATGTTTGTGTACATCAAATACACACCACAGCACTGAAATTTCAGGTGAATCCAAAGATAAGTGTCTGGTAAGAAGTACTTCCTTTCACCANTCAAAATTAAACCCTCTGCAGCACGTATAGACACTAATGATATGTCATGTTTGTGTACATCAAATACACACCACAGCACTGAAATTTCAGGTGAATCCAAAGATAAGTGTCTGGTAAGAAGTACTTCCTTTCACCACTAGGTGACGCTATGACTATCACGGAATATTGTCATATAAATGTGTTCAGGGTGGGACAAATATGA
>NW_026080826.1:0-1233 GCF_006386435.1 Epinephelus moara | reverse complement strand
AGTAATAATATTACAGTTCTGGCTACTGTGGTAAAATGAAAGTGTGCCTTGACCTTGGTTTTTTTACATTTTCAAAACTTTATGATTCAGTGGTTGGCTCAGTTTTATTTTATGCAGCAGGTGTGTGGGGTTTTAAAGATAGCCC
The DNA here is from genome assembly GCF_006386435.1 of Epinephelus moara. Lineage (NCBI taxonomy): Eukaryota > Metazoa > Chordata > Actinopteri > Perciformes > Serranidae > Epinephelus > Epinephelus moara. The sequence continues at coordinate 1,088 of NW_026080826.1, read as the reverse complement.
TGACAGTAATGCTATTCAGACTCGAGCCATGAGGTGCTTTCTAGGGGTTCACACATATACTGCTAAAGGGGCTATTGAAGGGGTCACGGGATGGGTGTCATGTCTTGTGAAACAGAGATGTGAAATAGTTTGGTTGTGGAACCGCCTTGTTCAATTGCCAGAGGAAAGGCTGACCAAAAAGATTTTTAACTGGGATAGAACTCATAATCATCCTTGGGCAAAAGAGGTTTCTGTATTAACTAACCCTAACCCTTGTATTCCTTTAGCCCTGAGCAGTAATGATTTTATGAGCTTTTTTAATGACAAAATTCTAACTATTAGAGGCAAAATTCATGACCTCCTGTCCTCAGATAGTACCTATCTAACCTCAAACACAGCTGTAAGACCTAATATTTATTAGGGTCCGGGCAGCTAAGCTGCCAGGACACTATTGTAATCCTAGGTATTCTTCTTCTTTCTTCTTCTTCTTTCTTCTTCTTTCTTCTTCCGAGGAAATCATACTTCCCAAACTTTGCACAAAGGTCCAGTCTCATGCCAGATATCCTCAGCTGTAAACTCAAGCCAATAGTCCTGATGGTGGCGCTACAGCAAGCGTCTAAAGTTCAAAACTTTGAAACTTCAAATCAACCATACGTGCTACAACTTCACAACTTTCATCAAACTGTAGCCCCAATACTGAAGAAACTTTTGTACATTTAAACCTATTAAAAATTATGAAGTCCATCACTCTAAAACCTGTAAAACTTATTAAACCTATCTTCTCCCACAGTTTTTGCTCAATTGACACCAAACTTGCTACAGAGCATCTTCAGACTGTCCTACACAAACTACGTTTCTCAGATTTTTGATTTATCAAAAATTGAGCCTACAGTGCATCAAAATGTCGTTTTTTTTTTAAAGATTATTTTTATGGGCTTTTTGCCTTTATTGACAGGACAGAGAGTGAAATGGGGAGACAGAGGGAGAGTGGGGACTGACATGCAGCAGAGGGCTGCAATCCGGATTCGAGCCTGCGGCTGCTGCAGTGAGGCAATGCCTCTGTACATGGGGTGCCGGCACTATCCACTACGCTACCGATGCCCCAGTGC
>NW_026080825.1:1512-2433 GCF_006386435.1 Epinephelus moara | reverse complement strand
GTGCGTCTGTTGCCAGTTCTGTGTAGCGCAGTTTTTTGCGCTCATAGGCCTCTTCAACTGAATTCTCCCACGGGACTGTGAGCTCTGTGATGTAAACAGACTTCAGTGAAGGGGACCAGAGTACCAAGTCTGGTGGTGGATGCAGTCTCAGGTGGAAAGATTAGTTGCTGGCCAATATCCACTAGCATCTTCCAATCACAGGCCATAGCTAGATGTCCAGCTTCTGGTTTGGTAGGAGGATGGTTGGGCTTTTTCTGTCCCTCTCGGATGAATGTTGGTGCCATGATGGAGTTGGTTGCTCTCAGGGGCAAGGAATTGGTGGTATTCCTCTTGCTCTCAAGAGCTGCTGCCAGACTCTTGAGGACCTCGTTGTGCCTCCAGGTGTAGCGGCCTTGTGTGAGGCTGGTCTTACAACCGGTCATGATGTGTTTGAGAGTCGCTGGAGTTGGGCAGAGGGCACAGGTGGGGTCCTCGCCATACCACTGGTGGAGGTTTTTTGGAGATGGGAGCACATCATAGGTAGCTCTGATGATGAAGCTGATGTTGTTTGCCTCCATTTCCCAGAGCTCCCTCCAGCTGAACTTTCTCTTCTCCAGGCCTTCCCACCTTATCCATTGCCCCTGCTTCGCAAGAGAGACAGCCTTTGTGCTTCTTTCAGCCTCCTCCTGACGGCGCACCTCCTCGACCACCATTTTCCTCCTCTCTAGAGAGGAGGGGGGGGGGGGGGGGGGCAGGTCCAGCAGTGTCAAATCTGTTAAAAAACAGATTCAGTTCATTGGCCCTGTCCACGCTGCCTTCAACTCCTCTGTGGTTGTTGGTCCTGAAGCCAGTGATGGTCCTCATTCCACTCCAGACCTCTCTCATGTTGTTCTGCTGGAGTTTCCTCTCCAGCTTCCTCCTGTACCTCTCCTTAGCCTCCCT
>NW_026080825.1:0-1481 GCF_006386435.1 Epinephelus moara | reverse complement strand
TGACAGTAGACCTGGTTTCAGCTGGTGAGCTTTTAGCGCACCTTCGGCGAAGCCTTTTGGCACGAAACTGTCACTGTGCCAAGCTGGATCTGTCGACACCTCCCCCTGCTGCGCCGCCACACCCATCTCAGCGCACCTCGGTCTGCCAAACTACCAAACTGAGCACACCTCAGTCTGCCAAACTAACAAACTGAGCGCGCCTTGGGTTGCGCTGCTCGAAACTAGCTCTGCGTGGGGTTCGCCACCCTGCGCCGTGCCAGGAAACTAGAATTTGAACCCGTTTCTGTTAGACGAACACAGGTGTCACTTGAACCGACTGTCCGCGGCGTTGAACGGCNGTATAAGTGTGCACAATGAAGAGACAAAAGTCAGTTTGACAAACTTTATTTTCAAATTTCCACAAACAATATCTGATGGCTAGGGGTCCATGTCATTGGTTCGACAGCCCATTGGTTCGACATCCCATTAGTCCGACTGTCCGCGGCGCTGAACGGCTCGCGGCGGGCGTATGGTGCGCCGCGACCGGAACGGCTCGCGGCGGGCGTATGGTGCGCCGCGACCGGCTTGAGGCGGGGCAGGCTCACGGCTTATGAGTTTGTCACTTTCTTTTTCATTTTAACCCACACCATGATCTTTTCCTGACCCTAACCAAGTGTTTTTTGTGCCTAAACCTAACCAGACCTTAACCGCAGGGCATCATGATGATTTCGGAACGGACTTTGGAACAATGGGTTTAATATGGTCGGAACAATGGGATGTCGAACCAATGGGCTGTCGAACCAATGGGCAGTTCCCATGGCCAGTCCGCTTCTCCTGGCAGCCTGCAAGAGACAGAAAAGACGATAAGCACATAACTTCAAGAAACAAATTCCAACTTCACCACTGTATTTTTTTGCTTTTTTTGTTTAGCATTTCAGCTATCTTTTAGCCAGATTTAAGGCTTTGGGTCCGTCACTCTGCTTAATTTAGTGTTGTAACGGCCTGACCTCCGCGGTCCTCTTCGCTCCCCTCACCCACATTTGAGCACCCGTTATGGGATACACAGTGTCAGCCCGCCCGGCCTGACCTCCGCGCTCCTCTCCGCTCCTCTCACCCACACTTGAGCATCCGTCCAGGCCGCGGAGGTCAGGCCCGGGCGGGACCATAGGTGAGTGGATCCCAAGTTTTCGAGCCCTGCCCTCGCCACTCACCAGGGACCTCTTCTAACGGTCACAGAATAAACAACATAGCTATTTTCTGCCAATTTATTCCAGTTAGCTTACCTGAAACCTACTGTGTTGAGATGCTGTGTCCTGCGAGCTCAGTTCCACACAAAGACTGCGACAATACTATCCAGCAAAACACGTCACTTCCGTCATGCCAGGGGCACTTCCGGCAATCCAGAGGCTTGTGTCACGTCAGGGGCTTCTGCTCCGGGGGCTGCAGCTGGATGCTACTCCACAAGTGTGTTCAGATTTTGGTGCAGTACCTCAGCCAAGCCA
>NW_026080824.1:0-1275 GCF_006386435.1 Epinephelus moara | reverse complement strand
CCAGTGTTGAAAGAACAGAGCATATTTACTGTGAACCAGAGAACAATAACACAAACCATCAGGAAATGTTTCTGTTAAAGAGTTCAATGGATAAAGAAAAATAATCATACTTTATATAACAAGTTTGTTTTGTTCACTCCCTCCTGACTTTAGCTTTTTGTTTACTTTCCTCACTTCTGTTTCTTCTGTTTCTGTACTGTGTGCTGAGCTGAACCGCTAATCAGGGTGATTTCATTCACCAACAAGCTCTACAGTTGCCGACGCAGATTGACCATGCTTAATCAGCGTGAGCCGACTATTGTTGATGAGGGCCCCGGGCGCTAACCGAAGACTCAACATTGAGCTAAGGCTGATCGTTGGCTTGGTTTGTAAGGGCCTTTACAGGCTCTGGATTATTCGTAGTGCTGTTGTTGCGCAACACACCCCCTACATCATCTTCACTGTAAAAATATAAGATTTCAAAACGAGGCCCTGTGAACCAGAAAAGCTGCTTCAAGTTTTTCATGTCATCCTATGTGAGCTCATGGAGCAGAGAATTACCTGCACACAAAACACACACGTGTTCTGCCCACACGTGTCCACATTGTGTGCAAGAGGCATTACTGAGCATCTTCATGTGTCACTGTGTGTGTGTGTGTGTGTGTGTGTGTGTGTGTGTTTATTTTGTTCCCCTATCCCTGCCGGACAAACAGCCACGAAAAAAACACGTTTGGGGGCTAGAAGGCCACCTGACACGCAGCTGTTTTTGCTGTTTGTTGGTTGTTAACAGTGGTCCGCAGCTTGGCAGGCGTCCTTCCTAAATGACACACCATCCACCAGCCCCTCCACTTCCTGATGATAAAGTCAGCTCGTACACTACATCACTTAAGAAGCGTTGATATGATGTGTATAAAACGTGTAAATGTGACATATCTGTGGTTTGCAGAAACCTACAATGTCAACATTTTCTTCTGTCGACTGGGTCGAGTCTTCAGCAGAGAAACTTTTATCAAACAAATCTCCGTCTACCATCTGCTCCAGTGTTAGTAGACCCTGACCTGCTCTCGACATGCCCTCCTCCTCCTTCTGAAAATATTTTTAATAAAGTGTGAAATAGAGAATGGCACTGCGGCGGGGAGCACCCAGTCTAAAGTAATAGAATTTTAGTCCATGTATGAAACCTCCCTCATCCCCCGGCTGCTGACTGTGGAGTCACTCTCTCTGCTTCCATCTCTATCTCACTCTTTCTCACTTCCTCTGTAACACACACACACACACACACACACCGACATCTTC
>NW_026080823.1:1236-2238 GCF_006386435.1 Epinephelus moara | reverse complement strand
TCTCTCCAGGGTCTTCATGATATGTGACGTCAGCACCACCGGTCGGTAGTCCGAGAGACCGCTGGGTTGCGGCATCTTTGGCACTGGAACGAGGCAGGACGTCTTCCATATCACAGGGACCCTCTGGAGGCTCAAATTATGAGCTTAAATGCTACTGCAATGTGTAGCCTCCTTGTTTTAAAGTATTTTGTTTACTGTGTAGCTGATGCTCTTTTGATTTGTATTTTTTGAATGTTTACTTTATAGGTTGGTGTTGCACTATAAGTTTTTTTTTTAATCACTTCAGTTGCTGTTGGACTACCTTTTTTATTTTACAATATTGTGGCTGCACTTTAATTTTTTTTAATAATTATTCCTAGATTTATTTAGTTAACTTGTTGTTGCACTACTGTTTTTTATACTGTTCTATTTAAATGGATTTTTTATTCAATATTGTGGCTGCACTTTAATTAAAAAAAAAAAACATATATTCCTAGATTTATTTAGTTTAGTTGCTGTTGCACTACTGTTTTTTATACTGTTCTATTTAAAAATAAATTTAAAAATAAATGGCTTCCATTTGCTGTATTCATTCATGTTTTACAAAGGGTTTAACCTGAGCCAGGCCTTGCCACAATGATAATCATATATCACAGTCATGCAGGCGTAGTATATATATATTTTTTATAACATACTGGTATCGGTACTTGGTATCGGCCGATACCCACAGCACAAGTATCAGAATCGGTATCGGAAGGGAAAAAATGGTATCGGAACATCTCTATCCCTACCTACAACCTTCCATCTAGCCCCACCAGTATAACCAGTGTGACATATGTGTTAGACATAACACACTTGTTTTTAACAGAAATTATTTCAATCAGTTCATAATATCGTAAGTGAATTATTTGGACATTTAAATAATTTCCTTTTTGTATCCATAGATTGATGACAAATGAGGTCATGGCAAAATTCAATATGAAGGGAGGGAAGGGCAAGCTTGCCTTTACCAAGCTCCGCCTC
>NW_026080823.1:0-1113 GCF_006386435.1 Epinephelus moara | reverse complement strand
GCTGCTTCTTCCCACATTAACCTGAATAACAAACCAGGGCTTGGTGCTCCGGTTGGATCCAAACGGATAGCCGGGGCTAGCTGGGAAGCTAGCGGAGGCTAACTGGCTGTGCTGGCAGCTGAGTGAAGTGGAGCCTGAGGAGGAAGCACCGGTTAGCCCCGGTTTCACTACAGGCAGATTCAGTAAATAAAACCTAAACAGCCAACTTAGTTTTGCAGTTAGGGATGTCTTTCACTCACTCTCGGTCTCTGCTGTGTTTAGCTATTTCCTAGCGTTAGCACTAGTTGACTGCCACGCCATGGGCTCACGGCTCCAGCTCCGGCTCACGGAGAAGAGTAGGGACGTTAGCTTTAGCTCCCACAGTTAACACTAGAGCTACTACGGCTACTGGAGTAGCTTGCAGCTATGGAGCGCTTCTACCAGCTCTTCTAGTCACTGAGCCTCGCCTCCATCTCAGCAAATATATTACATTTATTACAGGGACCATCATCATTGAAGTAGGCAGGGGAATAGCTAAACACAGCCGCCAGGCTGCCCGCCAGGCTACATTTTACGATGCTAATTGCAAATGTTAACTGAGCTGCCGGGCTACTCACCTAACACAACCGTAATGCCTGACCCATTGCTGGGACCGAGCCGCTAATAACTCAAGCTCCAGACATTAACCCATGCTACGATTGTAACATTAAATTGAATTGAATCAACATAGCGACATGTGCCTAACGTTACTGTAACACTAATTAAAACAGACATTTGACTTTACGTTGTACCTGTCCAGGAGAAGAAGAGCTAGCTCTGAGTCAAATTGTAGTCGTTTTAGCTCTCGCAGTGCTCTCCACCTTGGAAATGCAAGGCCAATGTTAATCCGAGTTCTGTCCCTTTCTTTATCCGACAACTTCTTCGCCAAAGACCGTTGTTTCTTTAGAGGTAATGTCAGATCCTGGTCGTCTTCAGGTGAACGTTTCACTCCGCTCTCCGCCATTTCACTTCGAAAATACGCGCTGCCATTGCTCACTGGCTGTAGCTTTTTATAGGGAGGGAGGGCCAAGGGTTCACATGAACGTACATGAACGTGCAGCAGGACCGGCTTGTAAACAATGGGCTGGAGATCAA
>NW_026080822.1:0-1257 GCF_006386435.1 Epinephelus moara | reverse complement strand
CTCATGCTCATGCATTTGTTTCTGCAGTAGAAAAAGTGACTGGAGATCGAGCTTCGTCTCTTTCTGTGATTCTGACAGTTTTCAGAGAGATGTTTGCTGTTCATGCTGAAATGCCAGTGGGTGTTTATAGCTGTACTCTGTCTTCCCCTCTGCACTGTCTTTGCCTCTCACAGTATTCATGACAAGTTTCAAAACTGTCTCTTTTCTTCCATGACTGCAGAGTCACCANAGAGTCTGTGTCCTGACTGTGAAGGCTCATGCTCATGCATTTGTTTCTGCAGTAGAAAAGGTGACTGGAGATCGAGCTTCGTCTCTTTCTGTGATTCTGACAGTTTTCAGAGGAGATGTTTGCTGTTCATGCTGAAATGCCAGTGGGTGTTTATAGCTGTACTCTGTCTTCCCCTCTGCACTGTCTTTGCCTCTCACAGTATTCATGACAAGTTTCAAACCTGTCTCTTTTCCTCCATGACTGCAGAGTCACCAGGTAGTTTCATCGTTTCACTCTGTCTTTGTCCTCCTCCCACGTTCTCTCTTTTCCTTCTCTTCAGCACAAAGTCATTCAGTCTCTCAAGTTTGTATTCACCTTTCCTCTGAAAGAAGTGTCGTGCAATGTGTGTATTTTTCTTTCATCTTGTCCTGCATAGCAGACGTGATTTGACAGTGTTTCACTATAGAGCTTGACTTTCATTTGTCCGACTTCACACACTCTTATACGGCTCTTTACTCATTCTACATAATAATAGTTAGACATGCAATACTTGTGCAACCCTGCCCACCACTCAGTCTCTACAAGGTCTGTGTGACCTCTCTGAGCAGAGAGGGTGACACCGCACCACATTTCATCCCTATATTTTATATGTAATGTTCATGCTAGCTCACTGACGCTGCTTAACGAGACACTACGATGGAACAGAGCCATCGTTAATATCATTAATTACACCTGTGCTTTATATGCTGTGACAAGTAAAACCATCTCCTGTGAAAAACATCTGGAGTGCTGGCACAAACAAAGATGTTTCACCAAAGCTTTTATTATTTGTTTTGATTATCGCAGAAATTTGCAACATCATCTCCCTGCAGAGCCGGAGAGCCACCGTTTTGAGAGTAGTCAACATTTCAACTAGCTAGCTATGCTGCTCGCCTGCTATCAGTGTTTCAACTCCCAGTTTATAATGGAATATAGTAACTTCAACCACTGCTCATTTTAGAAGCTACATTAGCTAAAAAGTTGTCGAATTCGACTTTAAAATGTTGATA
>NW_026080821.1:0-5635 GCF_006386435.1 Epinephelus moara | reverse complement strand
TGAGGGCAAAGACTTCACTTTTCCTGTAAGGATTGAATTCAACCACTAGTCCAGTTCCTTATGTATTTTGGTTCAAAATTCTTGGGGGGTTGATAAACTATACAATTTTTGGAATCGTTAGAACATGAGGAATATGAAAATGAATGTCTCCATTTTTTTCAAACTCTCTATGGTGGCCATTTTGCATTTCAAAAATGGCAAATGTTTATAACACATTTTTTTTTAATGTCAGGTTCTGAACTATACAGGTGTTCACTTTTGGTGACTAAACATGCATTTTTTTTAAATTCAGATTCACGTAGTTCACGTACACCAAGAACAATCACTTGGATATGAATTAGTTAAATTTGGAAGTGGAGGGTCAAAGGTCAAAGTCACTGTGACCGCATAAAACACCATTTTGGCTGAAACTCAAGAATTCATATGCTAACATTTCACACAAATGTCTGATAGGATAAAAGATAAGACATAATTTTATATCCAAAAGGTCAATGTTCAACATTACTTTAACACCATAATGCCCCCCAAAAAGACTTTTCTGGCCATTACTCAATGCCGTAACTCTAAGGAACAGAAGGGGAGACATTTGGTCAGATACTGAATCGGTGATTCTAATCTTGAAACTGTGCTGATTGTATAGATCTTCTGTGTGTGAAGCATCAATGTTTTCACTGACATGGATGGAATCTGTCACAGAAACTTGACTGGTGGGCGGAGTCATACAACCACAGGCTGTAATTTTAGTTTTAGTGATTGTCTGTAAAAGGTCAGTGCATGGTAAGTCTCTTGACCTACAGAAAAATCTTTGTGTTGATATCCTTTGCAGGCATCTCACCATTTCAGTGATGGCCTGAGGAGCTGGTAGTACATCAGTGGTAGTGGTCTCAACTGAACTTTATCATTCATGTATACATTTTGCAGAGGATTCAATGTCACTCCCTGCTGGACACTTGCCTGGCCTCAAACTTGAGCTTGCACATGTAGCTCCCCTATCGATATGCTGTTTCAGTGCATCCTCTGTAGGTGGTAGTTTGTTACTGTCTCCCTAATATTTGTCAAAATGTGCCATCTCAGCTCTGGAATGTTTTTTTATTGTAATTCCTTCTGAGTGATAGAAAGCACACACAAACCTACTTAAGCATTTCTGTTTTTCCTCCGTTACTCTAAAGTTATCTGAAAGCATCCTCAGAGTTTCAATGGTGTCATCCTCAGCTTCAAGGAAGATCTTGAAACATGTTGCATCATGCCTTGTTAACACTACACAACTTAAGCCTTGATTTGCAACTTTTTGGAGGTCCTGCACAGAGGCCCTAGATAAGACACAAATCAGTGTTGGTCCTGCACTTGAAAAATTGGTACTCAAACACTAACTGTTCAAAGACGTGAGGCGAGAAGTCACCATTGCAATGTAGACACACCCCAGATATCTAGCATGCTGAATATCTGGACGTGTTGGTGACTTGAGAGGGAGAGAGAAACAGAGCAGAGATCACTGATGAATCCAGATGGCTCATTTCAGATTTTCAGTCACATGAGTTTCACCACTGCCCCGCCCCTTTAGGAGACTAGTGGCAGTCCTGAATCTATTCATTCCAATGGGAGAAGTCAACATAAGTTCAAATCATGACCAGTTCTCTCATCTCATAGTCACTGAAGTAAGTGCTGGACTCATTTTTGACAACCCCTAAGCCTTGCGAGATCTGGCAACATCTGATGTGATCTCTTACTGGGCTGATATTAGACATTAATCTAGCAGATAAAAACAAGAAGTAAAATAAGAAGCAAACATAAAATTTGTACTGCATCCTGTCTTGTATTGTTTGAATCTGCTGTCATCCATGCACACACCATTCACTACATTTCAAAATGAGCTGGGGGTATGCAGGGGAGGCACACCTACTATTGCATGCAACGTATAATATCCTGTAGTGTTTCTGTAAGTTATTGGTAACTTGTGATATTCATAAGCACCACAATTTGACATGTGCATAACAATAGGCCTATTCATCTGAGATTCCTCCTGGTGAGGGATCTTACAGTGTGTGAACCCTTTGTTGCCAGTCAGTCATGTAGTGTGAAAACCACAATGACTTCAAGACTCCAGATTACAAGACAGCAAGTTGTGTAGTATGAACAGTACAGAGATCAGAGGACTTTGAAAGTTGTGTAATGTGAACTTAGCTTAAACTGGCTCTTGGTCTTCAAGGTCTTCCAGTAGTGTCAGCAACAGAGAATGCACTAAGTGTTGTTAATGCTTTTGCCTTTTCTGGACCTACAATATCCCAGAATGGTTGGATCTTCAGAGCACCTGATGCCATCGAGATTGCAGTGTTCTTCGGCAAAATGTCAGAGTTGGCTATTACCAAAATCAGAGTATCTCTGTGGCAAAATCGAGAACAAGATGCTTCAGGTTTGTCCTTGCCGCTGGCAGAAAGTAACATCAATAAAAGGCCTCAGAACTCATCAGGGAATGAAGAAATGTGTGGCAAAGAAAGGGCAGAGTAGCCGCATTGATCAGTACTTCCTAAGAAGTCAGTTGAGTCAGTCGGATGAAGTCCAGCGACAGGTAGAAAACCACAGTTTGCAGGATATCAGTAACACTGCCACTGAGGAGGAGGAGGGGGTAGTAAGAGAGGATGCAGGTGACACTGAGACCAATATGCCAGTCAGAGAGTGAACCATGGAGCAAAAGGTTAGAGTAAGATGGCCTAGGGCAAATGACAGTAAAGAATGGGAGATAGTTAATAAAGATTTGTCAGTAATCTTAAAGGGATAGTGCACCCAAAAATGAAAATTCAGCCATTATCTACTCACCCATATGCCGATGGGTGAGTAGATGATGAGGAAATCCCAAAAATTAGGGAAAAGTCAGTAAAGAGCTTAGGTAGACACAATGTACAATCTGGAGTTGAATGATGAGGAAATTTAGAAAAGATGTGGCAGAAGGATTGGATAGAATAGATAAATCAGAACTTCCAGGAAAGTTAAAGTTGTGGTGTTTGCAATTTGGGCTATATCCTAGGTTAATGTGGCCACTGTAAGTTTATGAAATTCCAATATAGAGAACTGAAAGGTCGGTTAGCTCCTATATTAGGAAGTCGTTGGGCGCTCCTAGGTGCCTAAGTAGTGTTGCATTGTATGGAAAAGGGATACTTCAGCTGCCAGTATCTAGTTTAACAGAGGAATTTAAATGTACCAAGGTCAGGACAGAGCTGTTGTTATCTGGGAGTAAGGATGTGGTAGTTAGGCGTGTGGTTCCAAATCCAACCAAGGGGAGGAAGTGGAACCCAAGATCGGCAGTTCAGGAGGCAGAGGCAGCTCTTGGAAGTGGGGTGTAGGGGATTCATAGCAAGATCAGCTGTCTCACTCCTGGGGGAACTCAGAGTGCGGGGACAGAGTTTGAGGAAGACAGTGAAGGAAATGTCAGATGAAGCAGCTAGAGCTGGATGAGGAGGAATAATGTTAGTTGGGGGCCAGCAGGGGGACCTACTAGGCAGGGTACATAACTCCTTGAGATCAGGTGGAGAGATCCACCAATCAGTCCTCTCAGGAGGAAATCCAGGAAGAGGAAGGTTATTTAAGTGTGGGAGTGGCCTATTTGAATCCCTTTTGTTTGAGACCATGCTGCAAGGTGAATGTGTTTGCTGATCCTGTGAGTTTATCTTCTCTATCTCCTTTAACTTTAGCTTATACAGGAGTTATGCTATGTAGCATGTGAAATAGAATATGGTGAATGTGCTAGGAAAGGTAGTATTGGCACTGTCACTACCTGGTGCTCGCATAAACGGAGCTTGGGTTTGTTTAATGTGGCTATGCTTTTTTGGGCTGAGAAAGCCATGTGTAAGGTAAGGTAGAGGAGGTTTTAAGGGCTCATCTTGGGGAGGTAGACTGTAAAGCCTAACCCGGCCGGGAGTGTTATAGCCTTAATTAGGCTACCCTCCCTGGATCTACCTCCTCTGTGGTAGTATAGGTAAGGTAGAAATTGTTGTGAGGGCTCGTCTTGGGGAGGTAGACTGTACAGCCTAACCCGGCGGGGGAGTGCTATAGCCTAACAAGGCTTCCTTCCCTGGGTCTACCTCCCCTGTGGTAGTATAGGTAAGGTAAAGGAGATTATTGGGTTGGTGTGGGGAGCAGTGAGACCTGGCATTAGGGGAGTGTCTCTGGGATGCCAGAGGTCACTGTCTAGCCTCCTGGAGGTGTCGTGGGACCAACTAGATGAAACACTGGTGAAAGGAGGTTCCCACCCGATGACCCCAAAGACATGTTAGTTATCACTGCTCACTGGTCTGTATAGTTAAGCCTTGCCATAATAGCTTATCATAGGGCATAGGAGGTGATTCACTGAGTGCTGATCCTTTCTTTAGAGCACAAACTTCTTGTGTTTATTTGAACTGAATGTCAGTTGTCAGTTGAACATCTGCAGAGTTTTGTTTTGCTGTTGATACAGCAGAGCAGATCATTGAGGTGTCAACTTCCTCATTGTCGTTTTTGCTGAAGTTTCCAATATCTTTGATTCTCTTTGTGCAACTAGAAGCTGAGTTGATATGACCAGCTTAGGGGAAATTTGGCTGTATTCCATTGTTGACCTAGCCAGAGAGTTAACTTAAATCAATCATTTATTTGTCACATTAAATCATACAAGGTATGACTCAATTGAAATGTAATCCCATCAGCTCTTTTAACCTGTGCATTGGAATTAAGTTATTCATTCTTTCATTTTGCTGTAGGCTGCTGCTTTATAATCGTCCATCTTTACAGACTGGCTGCAATGTGTGAGTGTTTATGGCATCCTGGATGGTTCTGTTAATCCATGATCTCTGGTTGTGGAGGGATTTAACTGTAGTTTTGGATACACTTGATTCTGTTGTTTTACAATGAAAGCCACCACAGATTCATTGAATTCACTGATGACATCCATGTCCTGGAACATGCTTTATCTTCTGGTTGGCTCCATCTCTCCCGTGAAGCAGCGCTATTCTGCAGCCACCTCTGAATGGTGTATAGCAGTGATCCAGAGTGTTAATTCTCCTTGTAGTGCAGGGCGAGCAGGAACAGGACAGCACCTGACATTCATATTGTCACACCAGTCCTTATTTTCCATTAAACACACACCTCCTCCCTTTCTCTCACCAGTTTTCTGCTCCATCAGAACAACAGATAAAGTGTCACCTGGCTGATTGACGCTGTCCATCTGTACTTATGTCTTAGCTGTCAAGCGAGTTCTCAACTGACAACTGTTGTTTAACATTAGCTAGGTATGTCAACCAGTGGTTAAAGCTATAGTTGGTAATGTTGGAGAGCTAGCAAGATTTGAAAGCGGCACCTCCTCTAAGCTCCACCGCCTCCTCCCCCTCCCGTCAGTGCTCTGTCCAAAGCCACGGCCCCACAAACTTGAACGCACATCCTGCAGTAGGAGTCAGCAGGGCAGAGGAGAGCCGAGTAAAATAACAAATTCCCCCCGAAGCAAACAAATATTACCTGTCCAACAGAAAGACAGCAACCTCTGCATCACTTTTCAGGCCCTTCAGCTCCCTCAGTTGTCTCCACCGTTCAAAAGCTGCACCGATGTTGACGTCTGGTTTGTCTTCTCACTTCATCCAAAGCCTTTTTCGTTGCAGCCTTTTCTGCCTCCGAC
>NW_026080820.1:0-1199 GCF_006386435.1 Epinephelus moara | reverse complement strand
TAGCTCGCTGCTGCTGCTACTCGTCCATGTTCACCCACACCCGTTCACGCAGCGCGGACTTGGAACACAACAACACGAAATTTCGCACCGCGTCCGTACCGTGCCTGTGTGTATGGTTTGAGCACGGGAAAGCGCTGCGCAGATATTCCGCAAATCCGTCCCGCATTTCTGTATCGCAGCAGTGAGAATGACCCTTTGGGTGTAAAATTGAGCAACGTTAATGCGGTTCAAAGCTCCTATACTAGCGGTGTAAACACCAACAGTCTCCTGGTGCTCAGTGCTCCCAATCCGGGCAGAGTCGGCAGAGGACTGGTAATGTGCTATATTTGATTACAGTTCTATGGTCACTTTGACAATCTAACAGGTAACAACACATTAGCTCAGAGTTTAAGGGGTGTAACTGTTGGTAGATGTGGTTTATTATGTGTAAATATGCCGAATTGTGGTTTTATGGGTTGTTGTTGACGGTTGGGAAAATCTAGCTGCTAATGTAGTCTGTCACTTGTTGCCACAGCAACAGTAAACATTCACGTAAGAGTTAATGAGCTGTAAATAGAGATGCAGAATCAAGCTATATTGTAAATACACATTAGATATGTTGTATTTTGGCACAAAATATATGATTTTACCAGTTAGTAAACCTATAGAAAATCATTAGTTTAATTTGCAAAATTTACCATGAAATTTATAGGCCACACACACAGAAAGACCACAGTGACCATAGACTGACTTGAATAGAGCACATAACCAGTACTGTTACTATCTGCATAAAGTCAATAAATTGTTATTTATATATTATTTTTGGGTCTTAAATTATGTTCTTTGAGGTCTTAAAAAGGTCTTAAAAAGCATTGAGGTCTTAAAAAGGTCTTAAAAAGCATTAAATTTTACTTTTAAAATGGTGCAAGAACCCTGTTAAATCTTTTAACCAACTCCTACTCAGATTATACATATCAAATATTCATTCATTTTGAGGATTTTTAACCATTTATATGCCATTTTCTTTACATGAAGTCACTGTTACTTTTATGAAAAAAACATGAATTATGAATTACTTTCTATATAATAAATGTTGGATGGATTTTTTTTTCTAATTATCACAGTCTGGGATATGTAAATGATTAATAACAACACCAATTTTGATGCATTATTATTTTTTTGTGCAGTTTCAATTTTTAAATAAACACCGACACCTTTCC
>NW_026080819.1:0-1488 GCF_006386435.1 Epinephelus moara | reverse complement strand
CTCTTCTCTACTGACCTCACTCACAAATTGTCCACTTACATGATAAATCAGTCTCGAGGGGCTGTGGAGGTTCCCACAGTGCTGGAGTGATGAATCACCAGGAGCAAAGTCAGAGCTTGGGTTCTTGCTGCGCTGCACAGAATCCTCCAATGTGTGAATTCTCCTGGCGTGGCTGCGGGCCACATTGACGATGGTCACGTAGCAGAAGAGGATGACCGCTGCCGGTATGAGGTAGCTGAGGGCAGCCACGAAAGCCGTGTAACTTGGACTGCTGGCCCAGTTGACTGCACAGCTGTACATGGGATCCACATAGATGACCGAGCTCCAGCCCAGCAGGGGAGGACAACTGGTGACCAGAGCCTGCAGCCAGATCCACAGAACCACGGCACAGGTCCTCCACAGGGTGCAGCGGGCACTGTAGTGCAGGCAGTCCATGATGGAGTGGTAGCGGTCCAATGCAATAGCAGCTAATGTCAGTACAGAAGCTGTGCAGTACACAGAGGAGGTGTAACCCACGTACAAACAGAGGTCCTGTCAGACAGTAAAGAGACAGAATCTCATCACATGCAAATTCACTGCACCAAAGAAAAATAACAGGTCAACTTTAGATCATGTCAGACACTACTTTACTATTGTTACATTTCATAGTGCTGGACAGAGATGACGTACAGTACAGTTTACCCATCCACGGTTCATGACGGACAAAGCAACAAAAGGCATCACTCCAACGCCCACCAGGAGGTCACTGATGGCCAGGTTCATTATCAGCACTGACGTCACCGAGTGGAAAGTCTTGGTTGCAGCCACAATAACAATGACAAGAATATTACCTACACAGAAATACAACACACACACAAACACACAATGACGCAGAGGTCAGACTGATTGGATCCTACGTCACACAGCCATATTTTCCATCTGTAACCCAGCAACATAAATCCACACTGTGGTAAAGCTGTGACTTCGTAGCTGCATTCAGAAAAGTGCAGACAGTCTAAATCTTCTATTTTGATATGCTGATATTGTACTGCACAGCACTGCAGAACGCTGAGCCTATGATTGTTAGTTAATCGAGTGTTCAAGCGAGTAGCTTTTGTTACTGCTTAACACGTATAAAAATCTTTCATCCCCACTGCAGTAACTATTCTAAACATTAAATAGACACATTTTTTTTTAATTTTAATTTTATATACTTTATTAATCCCAGAGGGGAAATTCAATTTTTCACTCTGTTTGTCAATTACACACAGGTCCGAACACACACATGCACAAACTGGACCTATACATGCACTAAGTGGAGAGATGTCAGAGTGGGCTGCCCATGACATATACAGTCATATACCGTTTTTTCAGTCCCCTTGTGTGTTTTAAATGTGATGTGTGTTTTAAATGTGAATTTGAGCCTTGAAAGAAATCTAACTAGATTTAAAGATTCAGTTTATCAATGCAGATAGTAAGGATCAGGGGCAGGTCCACAGTATTTTCTGG
>NW_026080818.1:0-4770 GCF_006386435.1 Epinephelus moara | reverse complement strand
GATGGGCTACAGCAGCAGAAGACCACACCAGGTAACATATTCAGATCTACTTTGTGTCATACTTACCACTACTCCTGTCAAAATGGAGGACATAAAACTTGACTCTGTATCAGGTCTTTGTAGGAATACGAAGAGACTTTGTGCCAAAATGGCACCTGAACAATATGAAACATCTCGCTGAACAGCTCTTCTGTTCTGATTATGAAACACAGATCAGAGGCAGCTGTCAGATGAAACTGGCATGATCACTGATTTAAAATGTTGACAGCTCTAAATGTCAATCAAAGATTATTTCTCCTGTTTCCACATTTGCGTTTCCTCGTCTATTGTTTTATGTCTTCATTTCAGAATATATAACAACTCTGACACAGTATGTACATTAAAATTAAACTCTTTAAAGTGCCTGTTAGTGATACATCAGATTTTAGTAACAGAAAAGACTGACATGTACACAATAATTATCTCTTTGACAACCAGATGATTTAACCTCTGCTGTATTTGATATGGAAATTTACAGGAAACACTTGTGGAAAGTTTTGAATGTTTAGACGTTGGCTTTCACAAACTGACAAACAAAAGTCAGATCACAATTATAACATTGACGTCTTAATTAAACTAACCAGTTTAGCAGGTTAATGGCAGCGAATTCCTGGCTAGTAGGTCATGTCAGCCCTGCAAATACTACAGCTATAAATGAATTTTATTGTACTGCTTCCTGGTCTAACCAAGCTCTCAGGGTTAAAAACACACTAACAAGGCCTTGGTAAAATAAATAGAGCAGAACTTGGTACGACGAATAAATAGAGACAACATGTTAGAGTGCAGCATTGAGTATATTTTATTTTTCACTTTATTGCCGTATTGAGCCCTTTGAACAATCTTGATTTGTACAGCAGAAAAAAACAAAAATGAAAAATGTGTATGACACACTACATCTAACAGCCCAATCACCAGAATAAATGTTGGCATTGTTTGTTTCTGGAAACCACAGATATGTTACATTTGTACATGATTATGTAGCAGATGTTGAAACGTTACAGAAAAACTCCACAGAGCACCTTTTAATAGAGCTGGATACAGCGCAGCCAATCAGTTTATTTTCCCATTTGCCAAATGCACTTTTCCTTAGACGGCTATCATCAGAGATTGTAAAATAAAAATGTCAACAAGACCCATCCAAAGATTCCAGAAGGAAGAGTCTCTGTTTCTGCCTTTGGAAAGTAAAAATGGTTCGGAAAGAAGACGTCCCCAGTCTGATTCGCGCCAACAAAGCTCTGATTGGTCGAATGTTTTTTTTCTGTTAAAACAACTGTCAATAAGCACTGACCACACCAGATCAGAACAAACAAGCTATTTGTATTTCCAAATAGATGCATGTTACCAGTAGCAGCAGTAACGCCACCACCATCACCAGGATACATAGGGTGATTCTCAAAGTCAAGGATCCCTCCTTGGGAGGATGGGTCCCGCCTTCACTTCCAGCAAATTGTGTGCAAAGCATTGTGGGGATTTTAAACCCGCTGAGGATCCACACATGCATCCTTGGGATTTCTCCGAATGAAGGACTCAGTCCTCTGTGAAATTCGGAAGAATCCTTGACATTGGAACTGTCCTTCGGTGGGATTTGATGACGTAGCCTCTTTGAAATTTGGCCGTTTGAGGATCCTTCCTTGACTTTGAGAAACACCCATAGTCTTGCTCCAGTCATTGGTAAGTATAATACAATAGCAAACTTTAATTCAAAGTCAAACATTGTAACACATGATAGTACTTTGAATAAAGAAATAGAATAACGATTAAATAGCTGACAGTAGAGAACACAACTTTGAAAGATACTCTCGTTCTTTACACAAAGGGAAACTTCACTGAATTGATGAACTTAACTATCTGCAGCCAAGCTGAATTGTGGGTAAAGTGGGCATCATATTGACAAAAACAAAAACATGTAGAAAATAATAAAGCCAATGGCCCTCATTTATGAAACAACAAAAAACTGGGTGTACAGTCCACGCAAAGCTCGGCATTTATCAATGTCAACGTGAGCAGAGACTCCCATAAAATCTCCTTGGTCCTCCTCCTCCTCCTCCTCTCCTCGGTCTGTGTTAGTTATCAGCTTTTATCATATAATCTATAGGCTATATTTTTGATATATATAGGCCACAGGTTGGTACATATAATAGATGAATAGAATGAAATATTCCAACCTCCAACCAAGCTGGAGTTCGATTGTCTGCTGTGACGCTGTTAACATTAGCAGTAATTTCTTTCCATACTGTGTTTTCCTGACTTCCTTTGATGTAACTTTTTAGGCTGCCAAATCAACTAATTTATTAAATGTGACCTGGGCCATCAGCGTTTCTGTTTCTAGCGCAGAGAAGTTATTTTCTTTGGTCATATTACATCTCTCTAGGGACGGGGCCTCTAAACCTGGAATACATTGGGGAGGGATATTTAAATGATTGTTTTCAGCTACTGTTTTATCAACACGTGGTCATTCCTATGTTTAGTAAATCACACACGAACCCTATCCTTAGATCATTTCTGCAGGGGTCAAGATCTCTAGTTCTGAATTGCGTTTCTAAAACTGTCCTTTGTGAGTCAGACAATGCTACGCTAATCGGTGAAGTACACCTTTGAAGCACTTTGTCATTTTCACTGATCTGCACATATAACCAAGCTATAATACTAAGCAGTCAGTATATTGTTTTTTTGTTAACTGTGGATTTTTTTTTTTGCAGAAAAGATATTTATAGTTTGGAATCTTCTTGATGAGCTCTGTGACCTGCTTTTTGTTCTTGGAGTTGTTGTTGAATAGATGATAACGACCGCCACAAAGTTCAACAACACTCTTGAGGCAATCCTGTGCATTAATGTGCTTCTCCAGACTTCCTTTCAGGTCGTCTCCGTGGGTCAGCAGGACGATAGTGCTTTCCCTGATCTCCCAGCCAAGCTTCTTCTCCAGTCTTTCTAATATTTCTCTCTCTTTATCTGTGACGCGGCCCAGCTGTAACACGAGTAACACCACACATCGCCCTGGCTTACAGTACCTCTTACACTCGTCTACGTGTTCCTGGGGGTTTCTGAGCTGGTCATGAAAGAAGTCTGGAGTGTCGACCAGTCTCACGTTCGTCTCAAACGGTTTTTCCACAGTTTTGATGTCACACTGGGTGGTGACCGGCATGGAGCTTGGCGCAGATTTAAAAAGTTGTATTGTATCCCCCCTGGAGTACCCAGCAGTCAGGATGGTGTTTGCAGATGCACTCTTTCCGGTCCCGGTCCGTCCCAACAGAACAATGTTGAATATGTTGTCCGGCACTTCATGGGCACCGTCACCTGGAGGATACAGTTAGGGCAGAGTGTTTCAGTGTTTTCAACTAAATAATTTCATGAAAGATCCTACAGGAGACTTTTATAGGAATATTGAATCCTAAACAATAAATCATAATGGGTCCGTGTACATTTTGAACGTAATTGCTTGTCTTTTATTTCACTATTTCATAGTTGTAATTGCAGACTGGACATGGCCGATTTGCTGGGATTAAGACCACAGACGACCTTCAAAATTATTATATATCACCTGAGGTCCCCATGTAATAGGCTACTAGTCCTGTGCGAATAGGGCTAACCGTTATGTAGGGATGCACCAAAATGAAATTTCTTCGCCAAAGTCGAACAATAATGAAACATTAGGCCGAAGGCCAAATACCAAACACATTACATTTTTCATTCATTCATTATTTTTGTATAATTTTCTTTTCCACTTTTAAAGGGTTTACGACCACTAGATGGCGCAGCATCATCTCAGATGTAAACAAAAAGCCTGCATTGACTATGGCTGGCCTAAACGAGGTCAGATTTCAGCACCGAACAGCTCCGACTGCTCGACACGTTATTACTTCTCTGTATGCTACAAAGCAAGCAATGGTTTCCTTATATTTAGTAGGACTAAAAATCAAACCATTAAGCCTAAATGTGCTTTTTACTTAGCCTAGCCTACTATGTTTTCTTTTCAATGTTGCAGCCAGTGTCTTTCTCGTAATCGGCATGCTTTCAGTGTGGTTTGATTTTAGACGATAGATTCAGCTTGTAGTGCTGTTGGTCTTTCCAAAAATAGCCTACCCCCTCTGGAAATTTCTGTGTTTCCAAATTGCTGTTTTAGGTTCATTCTCGGGTTTATAATGCCTCCATACTGCCGACATGTTTGCTGTATTAAACTGCACGTTACTAGGCTCCCAGTTGCTGGCAGGCTGAATATGTGCATCACTTCATTTCTGTTTTGGCGAGGCGATGTTTCAGCGTGGCAATGTAGCCTATATATTCCTAGGCTTTTCAGTCACTCTGTAGTCTAGGCCTATTCTTTTCATGGACATAACAGGGCAGTGAACTAGTCAACACGTCACCTGTCAATCTTTGAATTCTTTGCTCAAATGTTTCACCAAGTTTGTGTTGTCTCCCTTTGCGAGGCAGACTTTCTCTTGTTTTTTTCACGTGCGCCAGCTGTGAATGTTGATACAGGTGTTGTCATACACACCACTTGTAATACCGTAAAACTTGGTGTATAAGTCGCACTTTTTTTCCCTTTTTTTTCATCTAAAAAGTTGGGTGCGGGTTATAGACCGGTGCGACCTATAGACCAAGGTAAATGCTGACAGGTAATTTGACCCACAAGATGGCGCTACGTTAGGCTGACCAAACGTCCTCTTTTGCCCGGACATGTCCACTTTTCACGTCCGGGGGTCTTTTATAAACTTATGATAATGTCCGGTTTTC
>NW_026080817.1:0-1249 GCF_006386435.1 Epinephelus moara | reverse complement strand
TAACATAGTGCTTTAGTAGAGAGACGCTGCAGCTACTTCCTGTGATGAGTATGATGTCACTTCCTCAAAGTGAGTTGAAAACTATTTTAAATTTATTTCTCTGAAATACAGACGTCCAAACAGCCAAAAACTGTTACAATTTTTACATTTCATTGAAACTTTCTGAAAAGAAGAAGACGACTGAGGAAGTTGAAGGTGTGAAGACTGTTGGTTAAAATAAATGTTTGCAATGATGCGACTTGTTTCCTTTAGATGATGTTTGTTAGAAAACAGACAGGATTCATGGTGATGTTTGACAGCACACATGAACAGACAGGTGAAGAGTCAAACTCCTCGCACACCAGAATTTCACTCTTGATGTCTGTGGTGCAATATGGTGACACTGTAGCAGCTGGGAGGGAACACAGATAAGATGATGTTTCACTGGTCTGAGACCTGTTGGTTCCTCATTGTGTCTTTGAAGTTGTTTTCCTGAGAACTGAAGGAGAAGTGATTTGGTGAGAATGTGGTTAACAACAGCAGCAGAGGTCTGGAGGTTTTAGCCTCAGCGTCTCTTTCTGTATTTCGACACATTTGAGTGTTCAGTGAGAACAGAGCTGTTCAACCCAACAGAGGGAAGGTTGGACTACTAGAAGAGGCCGGACATTCACTTACTATTATGACACTGTTAGTACATGAAAGAGTCACAAGACAGAGTGTAGAATGAAGTGATAAACATTTCTTTATTTTATATTGTTATCAGATATAATAAAGAGCAGACTGTTACTGACTCCATTAAAGCTGAAAACAGATTCAAACACATTGACATCCCAACAAATATGTTAACAGCAATGCTAAATGAAAGTGGATTAAAATGAGTTCTTCTGCACACAGAGACATGAAAGTGAGCTCAAGCTGCTGGAGCTTCAATAACAGGCAGTAAATCCTAAAATCAGCTCTGAAATCTTCAGCTGGAAGACAATTTAAAGAAGTGAACAAGAGTTAAACGCTCTTTGCTGTTAAATGATGTTAAAATCCAGCTGCTGCGTTCTGACCTGACTGCAGACAAGAAAAGTTTCTACAGCTGATGGAGGAAAAGACATCAGACTAAAATAACATAATAAGTCTCCCTTTTTTGTTGTTGTTATTGACAGTCTTTAACTGGTCATGTAAAACGTGATGAGTTGATCAGTGGAGTCTGATGGAGGCAGAAGTGTTGGTCAAACTCCATCAGAGGGTCTGATGTTTTCATAGTTCACTGTACCATCAT
>NW_026080816.1:0-1066 GCF_006386435.1 Epinephelus moara | reverse complement strand
AAGTGGACAGTCAGTGAACTGCAGTTTTTGGCAATTCCGCATTGGCCTCATTCGTCTCCCCCGGAGGTTGGGCCTTGGGCGCGACACGTCTGCAGCGCGAGTCCCATAGCAGCTTTCCCCCCTGTTAATCAATTACAGCGGCTCCACCAACAACGGGAGCGGTGCGACAACCCCGGCTGCCGTGCGACAACTCTCTATTTTACGCGGCTCTTCTATTTTTGTCGCGCTACGCTCCCCTACGCGACCCTCCAGCAGATAAAAACTACATGAAATAGTGTGCTAGATGAGCACAATGTGTTTTTAAATGAATAAACCATTATCAGAGGTGATATGTGATGATTTTTTTTCATGCATTTACCCATGTTTATTCGTGACATTGTGTAAATGTCTGTGGCGGACATTTGAAAGAGTAGATGACAAACAGTAAACAGTACAGTAAACTTGTAGATAACTCAAATATATGTAGGCCTAATAACTTAGATGGAAAATGCTTTAACATTTTATTATTTTATTCTGCTTTATGTTTATATTGTACAGCGTTATAATAAACTTTATTCCAGATTCAAGTCCATATAAAATACATACAAAAACACAGACAATGTGTGATTTTGTTGTTGTTTGTCTTTTTATTTTATTTTTGCCAGTGCCGTACAGCAACAATGCTTGGGGATGTGGTCTTTTACAAATTTGAAAAATGTAAGAATGTCACTTTCATAGAATTGACTTCTTTATTTTATAATATATGATTAATGTCTACATCAACAAATGTTAACCATAGAATCGTATCAAATCGTATCGAATCGTAACGGTCCTACAATGTATCGAATCGTATCGAATCGTTCTGTATTAAAAATATATCGTTTTTGAATCGTATCGTAACCCGTGTATCTAGATACGTATCGAATCGTCTATCACAGAGAGATTCCCAACCCTACCTACAAAGTTGCGTGGTGATCGGTGAAACCCTTGAGATGTCATACACCTTTATGTGATGAGCCATGCCCTCCGCAATATTCATTGCCTTATAGAAGCTCAGTTTTAGTAAGTTTTCCAACTTTTGCCAAGA